>NW_016157775.1:46812-55619 GCF_001687245.7 Rhagoletis zephyria | reverse complement strand
AAAATTCAACAATGTTGAATTGCTGTGCAACTTCGTCTCTTGGACCGCAGCTATCAATATACCATGCCTTCCCATGAAGACGATTATCTCCTCGATCTTGCTCTGAAGCCCGTTACAGTTAAATTGAAGGAGACGTGTGGTAATGCGGGGTGTGAGAGATGTGTGTAGCCTTGACGCCATTGGCTGTGTGCACTGCTGTGGTGGTTGCCGCTCTGTGGTAGTAATGGGTGGCGTCGCAGTTGGGGTTTGCGACCATGCAGCGCAACACGGGCCCTCGAAATTCCTCGTCCAATCTCGCGTGGTGCGCAGACCTGAACATGCCCTAAAGTGGCACCAGCCAAGGCAGGTGTTGCACTTGACTTGTCACGTTACGGAATATCCTGGTCAGACATACCGTGCAGATTGTAGGAGTTGTTGCCGGCGGCGTGTAGGTGGTGGTGCGGTTGTGTCTGTTATGTGGTCTGTCGTAGTTGTGGTGTGGTCTATTATGTTGTTATGTGTGGTGCTGTGGTGTTTGTGTGGAGCTGCTCAGGTGGACTGGGGTTAGCCGTGGAGGCTGCTCTGTTTGAGCAATAGGGGGCCACAAACGACGTGGTCTACTGCCGATGTGTTCGTAAGCTTGAGCAGACTCTGAGGTGACTCCACCCCTCGCAAGCATTGCACTTGACTGAGGTTGAGTTGTGGTGTAGTCGTCTCTGGCATACACAGCAGGTTTAGGTTTCTGAAGCAGAAGAATACGTAGCAAATGTAGCCCTATGGACGAACAACTTCTGAGATACTTCGCCGACCTAGACGGGGTTAGATCGCCGAAACAACAGCCCTTGGTCGGGTAAAACCCGAGTCATTCCGGTACGTAGAACCGGCTGTCGGGGGAATGTTCAAATCGCTGCTCGCAACGCACAGTGGGGTAATCGACCCTGAAAGTGGAGATCAACTTGATGTATTTGTATAACTAGCACCAAATGAAGTAGAGAAAAGACAAATCCGAAAATAGTTTAGTGGGAATTTTGTTTATGTAGTTTTTATGGCGTTACCAAAGAGCGAGAAAAGTTAAAATTTAGTTATTATTATTACTCCAATAAATAATTTTTATTATTAATGATAATTTGTTAAAACCCTTATCATCATTAATTACAAGTTAAACATCACTTCTATCACTACAAAAATTATCCTCATCATTATCTTCATTACTATTTTCATCATCATGTGGGTGATCATCATCACTTTTTTAGGTAATTTTTTATATGATAATGAATACGAATTGTACAAATTTTCTCTTCGACAATTGTCTACATGTTTTTGTTAAGCCTAGAAAGTAATTTAGAATATATAACCTTTAATCATCATATTCGCTTGCGTCATTGTTATCACTGTCAACATCATCATCGCTATAAGGCTGCATAATTAACAACTGTTGTGCTTCTTTCTGCAAATCCTGCAAATTTTTTTTTGGGTAGTTTTCTCATACTTGATACAACAGGATCGGAACTAATCAAAAGTCTATTGAATATATCCATATTACTTTCTTGTATGTTTTGTACTTAGTTTTCACTTGTTATATTTGGTTTTGTTCTTCATCGAGAATTTCATGTATATTTCACCAACGAGGTTATGTTATATAAATCGATATACTGAAAAAGTGCGCAGCAAGCCGCAACTTTTTTTTACAGCATGACACTATAACGTCCAAGGTACATGTAAATGATTACACTTTTGCTTGATCGCACCTACTTCTCAACTATATGTCTACGTATATAGCCAAAAAAACCCTTATTTTTAACGTTACGATAAAAAATAAAATAAAATACTTAGAACCATAGTAAAAGAAAACTAAAATCTCCTTGTATTACCTAAATACCTGAACAAGAAGGTTCCATTGCCGTTTTTGATATATTTTTAAAGAAAACTCAGATATAGCTTGGAAATTTGAAATATTAACCCTTAACCACCTACCCCCCGTCTCACAGACACCTTCAAATTTAAAGTCGTAAATATATTAGCGGGTGTGTATTGTACAAACGTGATCGATCATGTACCTTTCCTAAGCATAATTTAGTACCGCGTAACTGCTTGACAAGATCATACGTGGGCGCGTTTGTAATTGGTAAGTAAAAAACTACCATTGACCGTCTCTGAGACGGGTGGTAGGCGGTTATGTGATTTTTTTTAGTAATAGTGATTTTTGTTGTTTTAGTGAAAAATGGCAGTTAATGACGCGCTTATCGAAAGGTGGTTAGAAGAAGAAATTTTAGATGTAGAAGACTTGCCAAATGGTGAATGCAGTGATGTAGAGTCAGATTTTGGACCAGAGCAATTGCCGGAGGAAAGCTTTGAATCGGATTCTGAAATCGAGGGTGATAAAGAGCTGCCTGAACATGAAANGCGGAGGAAAGCTGTAAATCGGATTCTGAAATCGAGGGTGATAAAGAGCTGCCTGAACATGAAAATTCGAATATACTGCATCAGTCTCCGGTTTTACCTGAAGATCGACAAACTTCATCGGACGACGACTTACCATTATTAGAATTGAGATCCAATCTTAGGAAGAGAAATTATTTCGGTAAGAATCGCTTTCGTTGGTCTACTGTACCGCCGACCCTATGGTCGAGAACTTTGCAGCATAATATAGTGCAGGAAAGAGAGGGTATAAAGCCAGAATATCGGAATGAACTAAATGCCTCATCTACTCCATTGGACAGCTGATAAGACCACATCTAGAGCGCCGGGAAAATAATGGGAGTATTCAGCGGGACATCAAACTCGCTATTTGTCGTATATTCCATCACAATGAGGAAATCAGTTTACCAGAACTTCCAAGTACCAGAAGTGCCGAGGAGCGGCTAGAAGTAAGGAAAACATGCTCGACTTGTGATCCGAAAAAGAAACGTAGGACCCAGTATATATGTTTTGAATGTAAGAAACCAATTTGCCTAGAGTGCTCAAACAAGTTGTGTATTCACTGCCGTGAAAAACTATAAGTTGAAGATGTGCAATTTTGCGTAATTTTTCTTTTTCTTTGAGAAATTCATATAATTTCAGAATTTTTAAATATTGAATAATCCAAAATTAATAAGAAATTCTTGATATATTACGTTCCTTTTTATTTTTGACCTCATTTTCCAAGGGGTATAGTTTTAAAGTCAAAACAAGATGACTGAAGAGGGGATTTAAGTTTAAAAAACAATAAGTTGAATTTTTTCTGTACTTTTTCGTTTAATAAATACATGAATATATATAAATACTAATTAATGTCCCAAAATATCTTTAAATTTGTTAAACCATGCACGCACGGGCAATATCAAGTCGACGTCTCCTAGACGGTAGGTAGGTGGTAGTGTGATAAAAATAGGGGGTAGGTGGTTAAGGGTTAAATCACGTTTTTCACTTTAAGCACATTCAAAAGAAAAAGTGACGAGGAAGGAGTATATTGAGAGAAAACTGTAAATTTTTGGGCAATTATTTGATTACATGGTGACGTAGAATTTCATCTACTTTCATTTGGTACAAAACCCTTCTTTGTATTTTGAAATTCTTATTTTGAATTAATACGCAATATCGACATCAATTACCCCACTGTGCAACGTCCGGATATTTATATCCACGTATCCTCTGGGTAGCGATCAAACACCCGTTTGGGAGCGAGCTAAAGTGAGGAGGCGTAAACTTTGTGTGCGCTCGATTTGGGTCCCGCCACGTTAAAACCCCGCCCAATGAAAACGAATAACAGCCTCGGATGAAACCCCCTTTTTCTGATGACGTCCACGGCAAACATATAAACAACTATGATTTGAGGATATGCACCGGGAATATCCGGACCCTTAATGGGGAAGGTGCCTCTGCACGGCTGATTGAGATCCTCGAGAAGACAAAGGCTGACATCACCGCCATCCAAGAAATGCGATGGACGAGCAAGGCAACGCAAATTCGGTGTTAAATGCCAAGGGCAAGGAAGGGATCTTTGGCGCCATTGTCGGAAAATGCAGCCTCCACGACGAAACGTCCGATAACGGACTGAGGCTGACCGACTTCGCCGGGGCCTGAAACATGGTAATATGTAGTACTAGGTTCCAGCATAAAAAGATCCATCGAGATACATGGCTGTCTCCAGATCGAAAAACGAGAAACCAAATCGATCAAGTTGTGATGATAGACGGAAGGCACGCTTCCAGTGTTTTAGACGTACGTACACTCCCAGGGCCATAAATCGACTCGGACCACTATATTGTTGCGTACCCGCCTCTAAGCAGCAAAAAATGTGCGCCCAACAATGCAAGGAAAGCTTAACGACGAAAAGCTACAACCACAACAAACGGCCAACTTATTCGCCACTCGATTCTCACATCTGCATGCGCGAGCAGTGGAACTGCATTTCCCGCTCATTAAACAGAAAGAACAACTGGTACGATGAGGAATGTCAAAAAGCTGCAGAGAAAAAAGATGCCGCCTACAGGGCCACGCTGCGATCGGGTGCAACGCAAGCCATGTATGACCTTTATAGGGAACTGAAGAAGGAAGCGCGACGTATTTGCCGCAATAAGAAGGGAAAGCCCGAAATACGTGAGTACAACGAGCTTCAGATACCAGCCGACAGGAAAAATGGCCGAAAATTTTACCAGAGGGTTAGGCGACTTACGGAAGATTTCAAGTCCAGGTGCTGTTTGTTATTAAGCGCATGCACATGTGCATGAGCCGATTTTTGTACAAATTTCTGCCCATGCACATGCACATAATATATTTTTAAAAGAATTTATTTATAAAACGTTATTTTTTGAAAGACAATTCAATAAAAAGTGATATGTTTTTTTTTATATAACAGAAAATATATTGTCACACAGATTTGGATGACCGCTAGGCGTTCTTGTTTATTTGAATATCAAAAAGTTACTGAAACTTAAGAACAAAAGAATTCCATTGTGGTGTGAATCACACTGAGGTATATATATGTATGAGCAAGACAAATAGAGTTATACATTGTTTACATAAAGAGAGAATATTTAAAAGTGAAATCTAAGAGTGACAGCTCGGCCTCTCCTGCTCGCCAAACTCGTCCCGAGTTGAGGGATCTTCTGCGCCATCCTCGGAGTCATCCCACTCGTCGTCCTCCTCTGGGGATAAGGCGCACCATGGCTTCATATTGTCGGTTGTCGCTACTGTAGTGTATTTGCGTTGGGAGCATTGGTACCCGTCTACGTCTTCGACGACGTATCGATTGAATCGCAGCACCCTTTTGACGACGTAGGGCCCCTTGTAGTGGGGTTGGAGCTTTCTTGACTCGCCAGAACTGGGAGGGGGAGCTGCCACCAAACCAGATCACCCTCTGCATACGGTTCTGGTTTGGCATGTTTTGCATCAAACCTTGCCTTCCATTTAGCCCGCGCGGACTCTATGTTGCGGACAGCTTCACTGCGCCGACCATTCATCAGAAGATGTGCATCATCGTCGTGCACGGCAGCTAACACTTTATTACCGCTCAAGTCGCGGAGCGGGAAATCATATATTAAATCTAGCGCAGCATGCTTTGTTGTGGCATATATCTTTGTATTAAGAGCCCACTGCAATGAGCGCAGATGAACATCCCAGTNGCCGCTCAAGTCGCGGAGCGGGAAATCATATATTAAATCTAGCGCAGCATGCTTTGTTGTGGCATTTATCTTTGTATTAAGAGCCCACTGCAATGAGCGCAGATGAACATCCCAGTCTTTTGGGTTACCAGTAGACGGTTTTAAATATGTCAACACTGCCTGGTTGACTAGCTCGGCCAACCCGTTAGATCTAGGCGTACGCACCGCAACCTTAATATGCTGAATGTTGTTGGTGTTGCAAAACGACGTAAAAACTGTGGATGTGAAGCCCGTACCACGATCCGTGACTACCTTCTGTGGCAACCCGAAGTACAACGTGAGTTGATTTTATGCGTCGACAACTGGCTTCGTTTTGGTTGATCTAGTCGGAACGATTACAGCGTTTCTGGTAAGAGCATCGATGATCACAAGGACGTACTCATACCCGCGTCGGCTTTTGATGAATGGACCCAGGTGGTCCAGATGCAGAACTTGGACCGGCAACTTCGGGACATCCATCCCATACAGCTAACACGGCTTTCGAGTCGGGTGGCGATGATAGCAGCACTCAAAACACGACTTGGTGTACCCCTTGACGAAATTTCTCATGCGAGGGAACCAGAAATGTTTTAAAATCCTGCTCACCGTGCCATCCACACCTGGATGACCGCAATCGTCATGGTACAACTTTACTATTCGCCACCTCATTCCCTTTGGTACAAAAAGTTGTGGTTGTTCCTTGCAGTTTACCTTGAAGAGCCGATGATTTTTCAACGTATACTCTGACTTGATTTGAGCTTTCTGGTCAGATTGTGTCGCACCCCCTAACACGTCAATGATTACCTTTAACTTTCCATCCTGCTGTTGTATTACTGATACCCAATCGTCAACTGATAATGCTTGGATGCTACCACCTTTTCCGCTTGCTGGCTCTGACTCTGCAGATGGAGCGCGACTCATTGCATCAACATGAGCCATCGACGTCCCTGCCCGATGCACAATTCGTAGTCGTATTCAAGAAGTTTAAGTAGCCACCGCGCGACTCGTGGGAGCATTGGCTTGGTTAGCTTAGCACTTGATATGGTTTGGCAATCGGTAACAATGGTGAAATGTTTACCCAACAAAAAAGTTCGGAATCGGTGTAATGCCTAAACAACAGCTGGTATTTCCAGCTCGTATGCATGATAGTTCTTTTCAACGCCTGTGCATGCCTTGCTAAAATAAGCTACCGGTCTCAGGTTACCATCACCAACGCGCTGTAGAAGAATCGCAGCAAGTCCGATACTCGAAACGTCTGTGTGCAACTCATGCTCTTTCGCTACATCGTAAATAGCAAGCACAGCCCAATCAATTTTCGAAAGGCATTTTCGCATGTTGAGCTCCATACAAAATCGATGTTCTTCCTTGTTAGTTCAGTGAGGGACTTTGCAATCAGCGCGTACCCGCTGACGAACTTACGGAAGAAACCCGTAAGCCCAAGGAATCGGCGAATCTCCAATGGGTTTCGAGGTACGGGAAAGTTTTTAATGGCCGCTGTCTTCATAGCACCTGGCATCACGCCATTCTCTTCGTGCCCCAAAAAAAAATACTGCGCGCCTCATGAACGCGCACTTCGACAATCTCAGCGTCAACCCTTCTCACTCAACGATCTCAAGAAACTCTTTCAGATATGATAAATTTTCATCTTCGGTGTGACTGGCGATTATCACTTCATCGACGAAGCTGACCACCCTCTTGCTAAGTGGCGCTACTAAATTGGCCATCATGCGTTGGAACGAACATGGGGCATTACGCAACCCAAACGGCATTCTAGTAAATTCGTAGTGGCCGTTGTGAGTTACGAATGCGGTGAACGGTCGGGAGGCTTCTTCCAGCTCGATCTGGTAATAGCCCGACATAAGGTCGAGCGTCGTGAAGAATGTCTTCTCAGCTAGCGTAGCCAGTACACCGTCTACAGTTGGCATTAGCCACGGCTGCTTCTCAGTCACCGCGATCAGTTCTCGGAAGTCAACGCAAAGCCTATCTTCACCGTTGGACTTGCGCACCAAAACGATGGGGGATGCATATAAAGATTTTGACTCACGAATTATCCCTAAACCTAATAATTCTGACACTATCTTTTCTACGACCTGCTGCTTCGGAATAGGTATGCTATATGGTTTCTTTGAAATTGCCTTAGAAGTCGTGAGCCTAATGTTCATTTTAAAATGCTTTGATCTTCCCAACTCGCACAATTTTTCCCCAAAGCAATGCCCGTAATTATTCAATAAGTGGATTAATTCCTGCTCAGTGCCTGGCTGCAAATTACTTCCTATGTCCACGGAACTTTTGTCAATAGCCATAAAACTGCACGTTCCACCCTCTATAATAACCTTTCCCTTTGATAATATATCGATTCCTATTAGTGCATCGTATTTCATTATCGAGTCATCAATCACTAACAACTCTGCTGCTTATACCACTTCGTCGGACCTGATTTTTGTTAGAATTTTCTCTTTGCAAACTAATTCACCGCCCGCAAATGCAATCAGTTTCTCTTCGCATGGTGTAAAACATTCACTGCACTTCTTAGCAATCGATCTCTTAACAAGCGATTTTGAACTTCCTGAATCGATTAATACATTGCAGCTAATTTCTTCTTTACCCAAAATACTAACGAACTTGCGCAACTCTTTTTGTAGCTCTGCAATTTGAATTTTACTAACCGCCACCTCTTCTTCTACACTTGTGTCAACTTCTTCAATTTCCTCAGTTTCCAAATTATTCACTCGCTCACTACGTGTTGGTTCACTTTTCTTTTGTTTCTTTACACAGTTCTTTGCAATGTGTCCTCTCTCTCTACACTTGTCGGACCTACCTCACTGCTAGTAGCAGCCGACAATTCGCTCGTACGGGCAGAGCGTTGTAACGCTCCTCTTTGTTCTGTGCCGCTTACTCTTTTTCTATACATTTGACTCGCTGTTATGTTGTTTAATGATTGCAGTAGATCTGAACATTTTTCAAAACTTCATAGCGCTCAACGCACGTTTCAAATTCTCGTCAAAGGGACCATTTATTAGGTACGTATTAATTGACCTCTCTGAAGTTGGCAGGACAACTTTTTCTCAAAGCAAAAATTCCTATCGCAAAATTTGCCGTTAATTATCCGTAAATTATCCGTGAAAAGAATAATTTTTAAAAATATCGCGTGCACCTTCTGACAACCAATTAAGGAAACCAGCTAAACCCAAACTAACTATCTGATAA
>NW_016157775.1:35106-46802 GCF_001687245.7 Rhagoletis zephyria | reverse complement strand
CTCTCTGAAGTTGGCAGGACAACTTTTTCTCAAAGCAAAAATTCCTATCGCAAAATTTGCCGTTAATTATCCGTAAATTATCTGTGAAAAGAATAATTTTTAAAAATATCGCGTGCACCTTCTGACAACCAATTAAGGAAACCAGCTAAACCCAAACTAACTATCTGATAATTTGCCGTAAATTATCCGTTGTTTATCCGTGAAAAGAATTATCTTGCCGCGGAAACATTTTAAAAAATATCGCGTGCCCTGCTAACTTCCATGGAAGTTAGCAGGGCACCTTCTGTAAACCAATTAAGGACACCAGCTAAACCCAAACTAACTATCTGATAATTTGCCGTAAATTATCCGTTGTTTATCCGTTAAAAGAATTATCTTTCCGCGGAAACATTTTAAAAAATATTGCGTGCCCTACTAACTTCCGTGGAAGTTAGCAGGGCACCTTCTGAAAACCAATAAAGGAAACCAGCTAAACCCAAACTAACTATCTGATAATTTGCCGTAAATTATCCGTTGTTTATCCGTTAAAAGAATTATCTTTCCGCGGAAACATTTTAAAAAATATTGCGTGCCCTACTAACTTCCGTGGAAGTTAGCAGGGCACCTTCTGAAAACCAATAAAGGAAACCAGCTAAACCCAAACTAACTATCTGATAATTTGCCGTAAATTATCCGTTGTTTATCCGTGAAAAGAATTATCTTGCCGCGGACATAATTTAAAAAATATCGGCTGCCATTCTAACTTCCGTGGATGTTAGCAGGGCACCTTCTGACAACCAATTAAGGAAACCAGCTAAACACAAACTAACTATTTAATAATTTGCCGTAAATTATCCGTTGTTTATCCGTGAAAAGAATAATCTTGCCGTGGAAGTCAAAATCTATGGTCTATTTTTTCGCGGAAGCCCAACATTTACACGAACATGAAAATATTGTCGGTTAACCGTCAAAGCGAAACCGAAATCGAACATTCGGTCGAACACAACAATAGCACGCTTTCATCCGAATTGGTAGTCCTGATCAGCGACGCAAAAACTATCTCTCTCGAGCATGGCGTCACATGACGAAGAATTAAACGCTGTCTTTTCTCCAAGCGCATATGTATGTACATTAGACTGCATCACTCCCCATACAAAAAAAAATCGGTACTATTTTTCCATTGGAATTATAAAATCTACTATATTTTAAGACGTCCACCAAAATATTTCGGTAAAATATTAAGATTTAAGTGAGCTGGACCGATTTGAAAATACCTCCAAGAATGGTTTTTTTTATGAATAAAAATAGTTTCTTACATTTTTTTAATGAAAAAATCCCCTCAATTGACAAAACGGTTTAAGCTTAAAATATTTGCATAAAAATATTTAAAAAAAATTAAAAAAAAATTTTAACGGAATCGTAATGATGATGCTGTTTTGAACATTTTTCAAAGATTGGTATAAGAAAAACTTGAATAACTGAACCTAAACTCTTCCGATTTACACTTAAGAGGTGTCAATGGAAAGGTATTTTCTCACGCTTTTCATTTATTTGCTAATAAACATATTCAAAGGATGGAAGAGTAAGGTAGGAGAAACGAACCTCATTCAAAGTTGAATTAAGATGTTTTGGTATTCGAAAAAAAAAGATGGGACACGAATGACATTTCTTTTGGCCAGAAATAAAAACGGTTTGGAAATACCTTTCTACTGAGATCCCATAAGCCTAAATCAGAACATTTTTGGCCCAGTTATTCAAGTTTTTCGTAAATCAATCTTGAAAAAAGTAAAAAAAAAAACATCAAAAATCGCATTCTACGACTCCGCTGAAAAGATTTTTTAAATATTTTTATGCAGATTTTTTAAGCTTATTCTAATTTAACATCTGAGGGGACTTTTTACAAAAAGTTCTTTAAGAAACTATTTTTATTCATAAAAAACTTCATTTTTGGAGGTATTTTCAAATCGGTCCAGCTCACTTAAATCTTAATATTTTTACGAAATATTTTGGTGGATGTCTTAAAATATAATAAATTTAGTAATCCCGGTGGAAAAACCGCAACTTTTTTTGGTGATGCAGTCTAATATACATATATTTGTAAACGTACCGTTTATGTCGCCGCTTCGGTCACCTGCCTACTCTCTGCTCAAGCTTGTTTGACATCAACAGGGCTGCCAACAATGTTAGGCTAAGGAGCTAAAAAACAAAACTAAATAAAAGACTTGAGATTTTCATGGAATTCGATGTACGTTTTATATTGAACAAGTTGGAAACTTTGATCCATACAGGTTTAAAAAAATTACTATTTAATTCAGTTAAAAAAAATATATATATATTCAACTCATGCGCGTTTTGAACAATTTAATTTATAATACTTAAGTAATTTAAGGAAAATGCTCGAATTCGGCAAAAAACTTCGGTTGATTTTTTGAAGAAGTCGAGCATTTAGCCGAATATGGATATACATATTTCCGATTAAGGCTGCCAACTACCCTATAAAGCTTGAAATTTGTACGGAAGTCGGTACAAGTTAGAGACGTGGAGTTATATGATTTTGTTCAATAATACACTACAATAAGAAAAAAATAAATTACTGGATTCAAAAAAGTAGAACTAAACGCAGTCTGTTCTTTCGGAGAATCCCAACATGTAACGAACATGAAAATATGGTCGGTTAACCGTCAAAGCGAAACCGAAATCGAACGTTCGGTCGAACACAACAATGGCACGCTTCCATCCAAATTGGCAGTCCTGATCAGCGACGCAAAAACTATCTCTCTCGCGCATGGCGTCACATGATGAAGAATTAAACGCTCTCTCTTCTCCAAGCGCATATGTATGTACACATGAACCAAAAATACAAGATCACGCCTTCTTCTTAATAGCCCGTTATAATCGCATTTAGGAAAAAAGTTGGGCGCCTTTGACATTAGCCGTTTGTTTACATTTGTTCGTTGTTTACAATTTGGTGGTGCCTTTTTACTGCAATTTTCTTAATTTTCGCTTNGATCAGCGACGCAAAAACTATCTCTCTCGCGCATGGCGTCACATGATGAAGAATTAAACGCTCTCTCTTCTCCAAGCGCATATGTATGTACACATGAACCAAAAATACAAGATCACGCCTTCTTCTTAGAGCCCGTTATAATCGCATTTAGGAAAAAGTTGGGCGCCTTTGACATTAGCCGTTTGTTTATATTTGTTCGTTGTTTACAATTTGGTGGTGCCTTTTTACTGCAATTTTCTTAATTTTCGCTTGTGACAACGTGTGCACACATAAGGTAAAGAATAATTTAACACAACGACATGATTTATAGAAAAATTTGCATAACAAAAATGATTATTCATGCGTTCCAAAATTACGCGGTTTTTTTTGTTCTCTTCGTTGTTTACTTCTTACAACGAAGATGGCGTCGAGATTTCAACAGCTAGAACATAACTTTTTTCTTTCTTTCGGGAAGGCGTGATCTTGTGTCTTTCGTTCATGGTATGTACATATACTTGTGAACGTATCGTTATGACGTCAACTCCGACAGCTAATGTTTGCGCTCTTTAAGCACTTGCTAACTCCCTCCTGCTCAGGCTTGTCTATGAGAGACGCAAACATTTCCTCTCTCTATCGCGCATGGCGTCACATGGCGTAGAACTAAACGCAGTCTCTTCTCCAAGCGCATATATATGCATGTAAACGCTTAGCGCAGTCGCAATGGGAACCGTTATGTCGCCGTTTCGGCCACCTGCCTACTCTCTGCTCAAGTTTTCCTTAATTCCTTAATTGGTTTCCTTAATTGGTTTTCAGAAGGTGCCCTGCTAACTTCCACGGAACGCGATATTTTTTAAAATGTTTCCGCGGAAAGATAATTCTTTTCACGGATAAACAACGGATAATTTACGGCAAATTATCAGATAGTTAGTTTGGGTTTAGCTGGTTTCCTTAATTGGTTTTCAGAAGGTGCACTGCTAACTTCCGATATTTTTTAAAATATGTCCGCGGCAAAATTATTATTTTCACGGATAATTTACGGATAATTAACGGCAAATTATGCGATAGGAATTTTTGCTTTGAGAAAAAGTTGTCCTGCCAACTTCAGAGAGGTTATTAATTGAAGCGTCATCGATTTGCTCACGGCGACCTACTGCAAGCATTCTATAATAAAATTCTATTATTTTTTCGTCTTTGCCAATTCTCGAATTCATTAAACGAATGTGTGCATCAACAGCATTATGCACATATGGAAAATCTANTTTTATTTTTTCGTCTTTGCCAATTCTCGAATTCATTAAACGAATGTGTGCATCAACAGCATTATGCACATATGGAAAATCTACTAAAAATGTAGTTACGAACTCACCCCATTCCCTAAAAACAGGCTGTGCATCCGCCTAACGCTTGGCAACACCTTTAAGCTTGCCCAATACAGCAAAGATAAGCAAAGAGTCGTTCCACTTGTATATTCCTCTTAACTGCTCAATACGCTGCACAAATTGTACTGATGTATATTCGTTGTCGCACGGGTCGTACACAGGCAGAATTGAGGCGATTTCCTGCAGTGTGTGTGACTGTCTCTCTCCTGCCGGCGCGTTTGTCTGGGCTATGTATGTATGTGTTTGCGGAATCGCAAACTGGTGAGGTGCGAAATTATAAAACGGCGCATGTGACACTTGCTCTGTTGTTGTACGCATGTATGTTGGCAAACTACCATGCTGAGGCGGCAGATAGCTTGGCTGCGGCAGTGACGACTGACTGACGGCGATTGATACGTTCGGCTGTTCTTTGAATGGTTGTTCAACGGCTGACGATGCTACCGCACCATGTAGCGGCAGCGTTTCTTGCGGCGTTGATGTTGCGACTGCGTGTATTGGCGGAAGCGGTGGCTGCAGCGTTTCTAGCGAAATTGATGTTGCGACTGCGTGTATTGCTGGTAGCGGCGGCTGCAGCGTAGGCAGCGCTGAATCTGCCTTGTTGTACGAGTATGTAGCATGCACTGGCACGTTTTCTTGTGGAGCCTTCGATACCAGCGGACTAAGAGCCTTCATCAGCACAGGCAGGGCTTCCACTACACCTTACCTGCACCTCTAGCTGTCCCCTGCTTCCATCATCGTCCATTCTTGCTGCCTCCTCTGTATCCGTTCCTGCTGCGTCCTCTACAATAGCTTCTATGACCGGTGCCACCTTGCCTCCATCCACCTCCTGCAAACGTCTGATTAGCTCCACTTTATTACCCGACACCTTCAAATCCAGCCGGCGAGGAGCCTCCTTCAGTTGATGCATGTTTAGTTGTGTAAAATCCATTTTTGCTTTTAAATAACTTTTTCTTGTTCAGCTCACTTCTGAAAATCTGTCACACAGATTTGGATGGCCGCTAGGCGTTCTTGTTTATTTGAATATCAAAAAGCAACTGAAACTTAAGAACAAAAGTATTCCATTGTGGTGTGAATCACACTGAGGTATCTACATGTATGAGCAAGATAAATAGAGTTATACATTGAGTACATAAAGAGAGAATATTTAAAAGTGAAATCTAAAAGTGACAATATGTATTAAAAAATTAATTTAAGATTTGAGTTAGAATTCGAAGTGTATAAGTTTCTCTATGTAAAGCACACACATGTGCGTGTGCTTTATATTAATAAAAATAAAGTACACACATGTGCCCGTGCTTTTTACCAAACGGCACACACATGCGATGTGAGCATGATTTTAATTTTTTATATGCACAGCACATGTGTGTGAGCGTAAAATGTTAGGATGTGCTGCGCATGAGTGTGCAAATACGAACCCTGGTTCACGTGGTATTAATTTCCAAGTTTTGTTTTTATTTAGTGAATCGATTTCGTCTCTAATGGCGTTCAACCAGTTTTGGCGATCATTTGATGCTAATGCTTCGTCTAAGCTTTTTGGGTCGACTTCAGACACGCAAAGATCACCACGTATAATTTCTTCGCTATTATATTGTTGTAATTGACTTGTTTGTCTTGTGTTGTATGGACTGCGGGTCATTGGCACGCTCGTGCTTTTTACCGGAACATTATTTTTTTCTTCGTTGTGATTTTCTTCTTGATGATTTTGATTCTCATCATTTTTGTTTGTCACAACTTCATTTACTTCATTTACTTGCTGCTTATGTTTCTCATCGAAAATCACGTCTCTCCGAATCAACAAACGTTTACATGATGGTTCGTACACACGGTAGGCCTTACTATCGTCATTATAACCTACCATAATTTAATGGAGTTTTTCTCCCATTTGGAACGTTGGTTTTTGGGTACATGAACATATGCTTCTTCTTTCTTATTTGGCACTACAACCGTTTGTTGGTTTGGGCCGAGACCAAAAAGCTTTTCCAATTGCTTCTCTCCTGCGCGAATTTGCGCCAGTTGGTTATCCCGAGCGCAGACAGGTCCTTCTGCACTTGGTCCTTCCAATGCGTTCGTCCTTGCTTTCGTTGTCCACCCATGAGTGCGGAGTCGAAGGATATTTTCACCGGAGAGTCGTCATCCATGCGTACAACATGTCCAAGCCAACGCAATCGCTGTATTTTTATGCGCTTAACTATGTCCATGTCGTTAAAAAGCTCATACAGTTCCTCATTCCATCTTCTCCGATATCCGCCATCCACGAAAACAGGGCCGTAGATTTTGCGTAGAATAGTTCTCTCGAAAGCCCCCAAAGCCTTCTCATCTTTGTTCGACATCGTCCAAGATTCTACATGAACATATGCTTCACTTCCAAAAAGTTTAAGATGCGCGAGAGTTGGTTTTCTGTTGAAACACTTTTCGTACGGTGTGTGAGCTCCAATAACTTCTGATGATGTTCTGTTCTTTAGATAAACTGCCGTGTTCGTAGCTTCTGCCCAAAGGTGAAGGGGTAGTTGACGGTCATGTAGCATAGCTTTAGCACTTTCTATCACGGTTCCGTTCTGTCTCTCAATAAAACCATTTTGCTCCGGTGCTCGCGGTGTAGTAACTTCATGTTTTATTTTGTGGTTCGACAAATATTTTCTAACATCGTCGTTGCAAAATTCTAGCCCACCATCCGAACGCAATCGCTTTACAACATGGCCATCTGATTGTACCTCCGCGAAAAACTTCTTTAAGTTTTGTAAAACTTCTGTTTTATCTTTGAGAAAATATCAAATGAATATCTAGAGAAATCAAATTTTAGAAGCATGAAATAATTTGCACCACCAAGTGACGGAGTACTCATCTTTCCGCATAAATCTACGTGGAACGTTTCACCAGCCACACTTGCACGCTTTGCTCCTGATTTTGGGAACTTCTGGCGATGCTGTTTTCTATAGACACAGCCCTCACAAAAAGGAATTTCGATTGGAAAACTGTCTACTCTGTCGATGCCACATTAAGCGAATGTTCTGCAGGTCAAATGTTCATTTTATATAGTCTACTGTCTCGAACACCTTCAGCGATTATTTTAGAATCTTTCATGAATAGAACGCGCTTCGCCCCTTCCTCAAATACTGCTCGCATGCTCTTCAAACAGACAAAAAATTTCTATCAAGATCTTGAGCTAGCAAGACGTCTTTAATTGTGATCGTCGTTCCTTGTTTATTGTTTATTTGCACATCTATATCGCCTATTCCCANCTTTTTCTCGCATGCTCTTCAAACAGACAAAAAATTTCTATCAAGATCTTGAGCTAGCAAGACGTCTTTAATTGTGATCGTCGTTCCTTGTTTATTGTTTATTTGCACATCTATATCGCCTATTCCCATGACATTTAATTTTCTTCCATCTCCTACTTTAACGTGACATTCGTTCGAAGAAAATTCGCGAAAATTTGTAAACAGCTCCCTCTGGAATGACATATGGCCTGTTGCTCCTGAATCCGCATAGAATAAGTTCCTATACTTGCTTTGGTTGTGCGCATAACATAAATACATGTGACTTATCATCCCCGCTCTCTTTGCGAATCATCAAATTGTATCGATCTTGTTTTGGTTTGGAACCCTGTTCTCTTTGACGCTTGTAGCACTCCTTGGCCCCACAATAGTTGCAATTGCTCATTTTCTTCTCGTTGTGTTTTGAGTTCCTTTTGTTTTGTTTGGCAGCTCCAAAGAAAGCAGTAGCTCTTTGAGTATCACTATTAACATTAGCNCACTCCTTGGCCCCACAGTAGTTGCAATTGCTCATTTTCTTCTCGTTGTGTTTTGAGTTCCTTTTGTTTTGTTTGGCAGCTCCAAAGAAAGCAGTAGCTCTTTGAGTATCACTATTAACATTAGCAGAGCGTAAATTGAGCAATGACTCTTCGTTGACTAAATGATCAGTTAATCTCTCGATCGTTTGGTCACTCCGCGGGACAGCATACCATGCCGTTCTTACGTGATCATATTTTGAGGGCAAACTACTCAAAATTTTAGCAATTATCATTGGCACCTTTTGCTCCATATCCATATCTTTTAACCTTTGTGACAGCGAGGTGACTCTAGCAATAAAATTTACTACAGATTCTTCCTGTTCCATTTTGCAGTTGTTGAACTTTTCTAGGAGTATTTGCGCTGACTGTTCGCTCTTCACTGAATGGTCTGTTTGGAGTCTTGCCCACATTTCTGCGGTCTTGCAGTCTGTAAAGTATTTTAGTTGCTCTAATTCAAGCCCTCCCATAATAAAGGCTTGTGCTTCTGCGTCTTTATCATCCCAAGCTTGAAAATTTGTAGCTGGTCTTACAATCGTTCCTAAAAAATATGGCTTTAGCTTATTTTCTATCATATAAATTTCCATCTGTCGTCGCCACAATTGGAAATCTTGCCCATTAAATCTATGAAGTTGGTATACTCTTNTTGTCATATAAATTTCCATCTGTCGTCGCCACAATTGAAGATTTCCAATTCCCATTAAATCTATGAAGTTGGTATACTCTTGACTCTGCCATTGTTTGTTGCTGAGTATTTACTAACTCCTCTTGAAACCCGGTCAATGTATCACTGGAGATTGCAGAATCCCACTCGACAGTTCGATCTCCAGACGAGATGCTCATTTAGCTCCCAGGATATTTAAAACTTCAAGTACTTGGGCTATGAGCTGGGCCCATAACCTGTTACAAATACTTGCAAATTACCGCAGGATGAAAACACAGGTGTACAATCCAAAATTAGCTTATTTGCTATATTTAATTCAATTATATTATTTAGTATATAATAAACGATTGGCTAAATACTTAGCGATAGAGATTAAGGTTTGCGATGCGTGTTTCTCGAAAATCAGGAACAAAAAGGGGAGATCTAAAGCGGAAGCTATTCATAAATCAAAATATTTATGCCAAAACAAATGTCAAACAAGTACAATATGTTGCCACTTAGTATTAAGAAAGCATATCCGCAACAATAGAAAAAAATAAATAAAATCGCTATAGAACTTAACCGCTCAATAAGTATAAGACAAAAAAAAACTGAAAATAGACAATTGTTTAACTACATACAAAGACCAAATACTGCAGAAAGGTTTTAAATAATCTTTCGTTTTTATGTTCATACGAANTAAATAAAATCGATATAGAACTTAACCGCTCAATAAGTATAAGACAAAAAAAACTGAAAATAGACAATTGTTTAAAGACCGAATACTGCAGAAAGGTTTTAAATAATCTTTCGTTTTTATGTTCATACGAAAGGCTAATGCCAATTTCCGTTACTTTTCGGAACACAAAAAAAAAATTTTTTTTATTATCAGGTCAATAAAAATTTGTATGTGTCAATAGACGTAAAAACGAAATATTGTAAACTCATCGGACCGATCGCTATATTATGGTTTTATACAATCAGTTTTTTTAATTGTAAAAGTCAAGCCACTGGCTCTTACAACCGTGTAAACAAAATTACATCTCGATGTATATATATAAATAAAAGAGAACAAGTGTATGTTCAATGCAAATCTGGTTACATTAAAGAAATAGTATATTCAATGTAATCGTTTCGTTTTTGTATCTCTAATGTGTATCTATCTTTATGGTAAACGCACACAAGCACCTCCACCCAAACACGGAACAGCAAAAAGCACCTACGGAAGGGCAATTGCAACAGAGGGACACCTTAAGAATCAACGGAAAAAAGTTTAAACTATTGGGACCGTAAAGCTACAAAAAAAAGTTTTCACCTCTGAGGAGCGCACCTATATCAGGGTGATATCCTGCCGGGCAGCAGGTGACAGGGGGTATGTATATGTTGAATATTTCGAGCTCGACATCGCCTGACTGGATAGCGATGCCCTGACATTCTAGGGTGGTATCCCTGCGGTCGATGTCTGCTTCGATAAGACGATACTGCACGGTGTGGTGCGTGATGAACGCTAAGCCACCACCATTATCTCGCTCGCGATCTCGACGGTGCACGTTGTACCCGGCGCAATTCAACAAAGTTGAATTGCTGTGCAACTTCGTCTCTTGGACCGCAGCTATTAATATACCATGCCGACACATGAAGACGGTTATCTCCTCAATCTTGCTCTGTAGCCCGTTACAGTTGAATTGAAGGAGCTTCATGTGGTTCGGGAGACGTGTCGTGATGTGGGGTGTGAGTGAGGTGTATGTTCTTGCCGCCGTTGGCTGTGTGTGCTGCTGAGGTGATTGCCGCCCTGTGGTGGTGGTGGGGGGCGTCGCAATTGGAGTCTGCGACCGAGCAGCGCAACACGGGCCCTCGAAGTTCCCCGTCCAATCTCGCGTGGTACGCAGACCTGAGCATGCCCTAAAGTGGCACCAGCCAAGGCAGCCAAGACATTACGGAATATCCTGGTCTGACATACCGTGCAGATTGTAGGGGGAACCAGGAGTTGTTGGCGGCGGCGTGTGGGATGGTGGTGCGGTTGTGTATGTTATGCGGTCTGTAGTGGCTGTGGTACGGTCTGTGGTGTTATTATGTTGTTGTGTTGTGGTGACTGTGTGAGGCTGCTGTGTGAGTGTGTGAGGCTGCTCGGGCGGACTGTGGTTAGCCGTGGAGGCTGCTCTGTTTGAGCGTACGACGTGGTCCACTGTCTATGTGTCCGTAGTCCCGAGCAGACTCTGAGGTGATCCACCCCTCGCAGGCATTACACTTGACTGAGATGGAGTTGTGGTGTAATCGTCTCCGACATACACAGCAGGTGTAGGTTTCTGGCCCTGGGTTTGACTCGATGCCAGCCCTGAGTAGGAGAATACGTAGTGAATGTAGCCCTATGGACGGACAGCTTCTGAGATACTTCGCCGACCTAAACGGGGTTAGATCGCCGAAACAACAGCCCTTGGTCGGGTAAAACCCGAGTCATTCCGGTACGTAGAACCGGCTGTCGTGGGAATTCCTTTTCGGTATCCGATACCGATTATTTACATTAAATCCTCGCCATTATATGCATTTCAGGTTTAGAAAAAACTTTCATTACTAATTTATATGATATCGGCTAACACACTTGAACTTATCGCCACAGAAAAATATTATTTTATCAGTTTTAACCTAAGTCGATCCATGGTTCAAGAAAAATACTTTGACGGATGAAGAAGCCTTTCAGGGGAGAGATTCTGTAGCCAGTTAGCGACAAGTTTCGGATCGATATCGCACTTGTTGACTTACAAATATTTGATATCAAACGTCGACAAAACCGATACCGATTCGAAAATTGTCGTTAACTGGTTACAGAATCTGTCCCAGGCCTACAAAAATGATATCGTCCGATTCAGCTGGAACAAAAATGCTTCAAACAAGTAAGGGTTTCTCTGTATTATGGCATCGAAG
>NW_016157775.1:31045-33449 GCF_001687245.7 Rhagoletis zephyria | reverse complement strand
AACAGGTTAAACCGCTGAGAGGCAGCCCGAACATTTTTGAAGTTTGCTAATATAACAAAAATGTTTCAAAATTCTCAATCTCTCACATTTCAGTCTCAAATAAAGCAAAATTTAATATTTTCATCTATTTATTTTTACAAGGCAAAGTTCAAAAAATAAATCATGCCGACGAATTGAGCGAACGATTTCACCTTTAAATACTTGTATCATGGGTAAGAAATAGTTTCAAAAACAAAAAAAAAATTTCTATAATATGAATCTTTTAGGAGTTATCCAAGTTATGAGCCAACACTTTGTGCCAATTTAAAAAAATAAAGACGCGAAATTTATACCTAAACTTTACACAGATACATATGAAGGATAATTAGGAAGAAAAAAATAAAAAAAATTTAGCTGCAACAACTGCTGCAACATTCATGTAATAATGTTGCGATATACATACATATATATGTAAGCGCCAGGAATGATAGAATACAAGATTGCGCCGATTGCAGCAGAATTCGTGAGAGTAATTTTAGCGTGACGTCATCGTAGAGTTGACAACTGAGAGCGGCGAGAATGAGGGCGACTAGTGATGTGCTGAATTGTCCCCAATACTCGGTACCCAATACTTAAAAAAGATTTCGGTACCCTATACTTCCTTTTCGTTGTTGTTGTTGTTGTTGTTGTAGCGGCTACAACAAACCCGCCCAGGACGGTTGGTATCTCAGTCGTTGTCGTCAAGTTCCACTAACGGCAACGACATATATACATCTTTCATTTGAATCAGTAAAAAAGCTCTATTGGCTCTTACATTCGGGTTTTGTTAGACGTTTTTTCCATATTTTTGGCCTATGTGCGCTTTTATTCGAAACCTAAATGTTTCGGTACCGAGTATCGAGAGTATTGGGTACTTAAAAGTATTGACTCAGCACATCACTACTGCTGTCTTCTCTACTATGACGTCACCAAAACAGTTGATTCTGTCAAAATCACTGAGAGCCGAGTAGCGGTATCGTCATCGGCGCCACCTCTGTATTCTCTCCACCGTGTGTATGCGCAGAGGTATGTATACACTGGCGATCAAAACCGACTTCATGTACGACATTTTATTACTTACAGTAACATATCTTTTTTTAATAAGCGGATTGCTTTGAAATTTTCAGAAAAACTAAACTTAAAAATTATAGTTAAAAAAACTAAAACCTAGCTATATAATTTCCATTCGTACTGTCATCAGGTAAGTAACTTGAGAATATAAATTGCTGCATCTTTTAGGCGCATCAATATTACAAGTTACATCCCGAGCTAATAAAAGGGAGGAAAAAAGAAACAAGGGTTTCACAGCGAAAACCCAAGGCAACTCTGTTCACTCAGTATTGAACTTTTGTTTTGAGCTTTTAGCAGGTTGATATCAAGAGGATTGTGGAGACTCCCTTGTTTTTTATACGTCTTGGAATGCTCTCTACTGAGTTTTCTATGATTACGTTTAGAATATTACCCCATTATAATTTTACTCGCCTCTTCCATGTCACTCGGAGCTCGCTTGAGCTATGCTAATCCTCTCTTGATCACAGCGCTCAATTTTTCGATGGCGTTGAGGTCTGGGATTTGTGCTGACCACTGCATTACGTGAAAATTTTACCCAAGCAGCCGACGGTGTCGAATATTTTCAGAATCCTTTGGATCTCCGTACCTGCTGGCAAACAATTTCTTCCTCAGGGTATACGCTTTTGTCTACAAAGTCCGGCTAATTTTTTTTGGAGAATATGAAGATAGACTTCCTTGTTCATTATTCATTTAATATTAACTAACGGTACCAACCAAATAAAACACTGAAACTATTAAGCTGCTACCACCATGTTAAGACATTTTTCTTGACATGGTGTTTTTGAAGATGTTGATGAGGTCTTTATCAAAAATATTCCTTTCTATCGATCTGGAAACCATTAATTTTCGTTCAATCGTTCCATCGGACCCTTTTCTGTCCAAAAGCTCCAATTCTCGTGACTTTTACAAAATTTCATTGGCAGCTCAATTGTTTGGGGCGTTTTACTTGCTGGCATTTGATGTCGTTGGTTAATATTAAAGGAATAATGAACAAGGAAATCTATCTGAGCAGATAGACGATTCGACATTCTGCACCATGAACGACGACGCCCCCACCAGGATTATGGGTAGCTGCAGCAGCTCGCCAGACCTCACAATTGCTAGCGCTGGTTTGATCAATAGCATCTCATGGCGAGCTATGCTAACACTAGCATCAGACCATCTACCGATAATCATCTCGATCAATAAGCCCACCGACTTTGGCTTCGCGGAAGTTACCGAGAGCAGCTTCGCCGCCCTTCCCACACCCACAAACATACACACTGGCGAACGCCAGTTCCGCAGGGTAGTCACTGCCGCAGCGGCTCGCTTCATC
>NW_016157775.1:11734-29265 GCF_001687245.7 Rhagoletis zephyria | reverse complement strand
GTTGTCAATAAAGTACAGAGCCGCAACAAGGTCCTCAAGTCGCTCGCCGGCAGCACTTGGGGCAAAGACAAAGAAACGTTGCTGGCAACATACAAGGCAATTGGCCGGCCGGTTCTAAACTATGCTGCGCCAGTTTGGACGCCGGGGACTAGTTGGACGCAGTGGACGAAGCTACAGACTTGTCAGAACGCCGCACTCCGGACAGCGACTGGGTGCCTTCTGATGACGCCTGAGCACCACCTGCACAGCGAGGCCCAAGTGCTCCCCGTAAGGGAACACAACGAAATGGTCTGTAAGCAATTTCTGGTGGGGTGTCACAGAAGTGAACACCCTAACAGACCGTTGCTTCAGGAGGAGCCTCCGCCCAGGAACGTCAGGGGGCACCTATTCGTGTACAAGGACGCAGTCCAACAGTACGTAGACCAACCATTGGAAATGACGACATACAGGCGAGCCATCAACGACATTCATAGAGAGTCAGTTACCACCTACCTCGACTCCCGACCTATGAATGCCGTAATAGGAGCCCAATCACCACCTGTAGAACAGACGGAGCTTCAACTGCCAAGAGAGACCCGCGTTACCCTGGCTCAATTACGGTCTGGATACTGTAGCCGCCTCAACAGCTACCTGTCTAGAGTCGACCCCAATATCCCCAATGAGTGCCCGGCATGTGGAGAGTCCCCCCACGACACCAACCACCTCTTTACAGGCCAGCTCAATCCGACTCAGCTAACACCCCTCTCCCTCTGGTCCGAACCCATTGAA
Source organism: Rhagoletis zephyria (assembly GCF_001687245.7). NCBI lineage: Eukaryota > Metazoa > Arthropoda > Insecta > Diptera > Tephritidae > Rhagoletis > Rhagoletis zephyria. The sequence goes on along the minus strand of NW_016157775.1, from coordinate 28,497 downwards.
AAAGCTCGTTTCCTGGGCCTCCCGTTAGTTGAGCTTGACGAAAATGATTGAACGTAGACCCGAAAAAGGCGGGGCTTAGTAGTGCCGCTCCAACAACAACACGGAAGTCTATCTCTATATTCTCCAAACTATTTTGCCGGACTTTGTAGACAAAAGAGCATACCCTGAGGAATAAATCGTTTACCAGTAGGACGGAGATCCAAACGATTCTGAAAGTATTCGACACCGTCAGCTGCTTGAGCAAAATGTTCACGTAATGCAGTGGTCAGCACAAATCCCAGGTTGAACTCATACCTGAGCAGATCAAACGAGGATGATCTAGACAAATGCCCGGAATGCGGAGGGTCGCCCCATGACTCACAGCAACTCTTCGTATGCCCTCTGAATCCTACCCTACTAACGCCCCTGGCCCTGTGGACAGACCCCGTGGAGGCTGCACGCTTCCCGGGGCTACCGCTAGTAGAGCTTGACGACAACGATTGAGGGACTAGCCGATCTGGACAGGGTTGCAAAATCCCAGACCTCAACGCCATCGAAAAATTGAGCGCAGTGGTCAAGAGAGGATTAGCATAGCACAAGCGAGCTCCGAGTTACATGGAAGAAGCGGGTAAAATTATAATGGGGTAATATTCTAAACGAAATCATAGAAGTCAGTAGAGAGCATTCCCAGACGTATGAAAATCGCCATTAAAAACAAGGGAGTCTCCACAATACTCTTGATATCAACTTCCTAAAATCTCAAAACAGAAAGTTCAAAACTGAGTGAATAGAGTTGCCCTTCGTTTTTGCTGCGAATCGCTTCTTTCTTTTTAAATTTGTTTTTCTGTATACTAGGCTTTATTCCTTAGATAATAACGACCAATTTCTGAAAATTTCAAAGCAATCCACTTATTATTAAAAAAGTTATGTTACTGTAAGTAATAAAATGTCGTACATGCACCCGGTTTTGATCGCCCATCAACGAACAACGGTATTTGAAATGAATGCCCTTGCAAACATGGTTCTAAAGGAATTTCAATAAGAGTCGAATAAGGCCAATAAGACTCACAGAACAGTATAAAATAAGACTGCGAAGTAGGCATTTATGAGGCCAATAGGAGTAATTTAAGAGCCTCGAAAAAATCCAAAATGAGCGGTTTATGACGCCAATAAGAGTCCAATGTGACTCATATTGAGGTTCATTTGATGTATGAATTTAAATTCATATAAGTCGACCTTCGCAGGAAGGGAAATACCCTCATTTCGGACTCTTAAATGATCTCATTATGACTCATTTATGACTCCAGATGTTTGCTGGGTATGTGCGTTTTTTTGTTTGTAAAAGTATTCTGTGAAATCAAATTACCAACGTTTTTGTTTTGTACGCAATATATTTGATAAATATGATAATTCTTCAATTGAACTAAATGAACTGAATGAACTAAAGAAATAGTTAACTAAGGTGAACGAACTACAACAGCCTGGTCCTCAACCTGTCAATGGCCACTCCCATCATTCCTCTGGAAAATGGGGAGAGTGGTCCCACTGCTTAAACCGGGAAACCGTCCAACAAAGGAGAGTCCTATCGCCCGATAACTCTCCTTTCCCCGGTAGCGAAGACACTAGAGGCCCTTCTACTCCCGCAATATACAAACCACCAGCGAGGCATCAGCATGGGTTCCGTAAAGTGCACAGCACAATAACAGCACTTAACGCCATAAATACCCAGATAACCCGTGACCGAAACCGCCCTGTGAGAGAACCATTCTAGTAGAGCTGGGCCTGTCTAAGGCGCTCGACACTGTCAGCCAGCGTCTGGGAATGGAATTGCTGGCTTGTGCTTGAAAGTAAACGGTTATCTCGCTGAGCTTTCTCGCTTCTTCACTGTACGGAGCCTAAACCTCTCCCCTACAAAATCCTCAGCCACACTGTTTACCACCTGAACGAAGTAGGTCAGGCTACAACTGGGAATTCACGCAATTGTCAACAAAGTACAAAGCCGCAACAAGGTCACCGTGTGGTCAACGGGGTCTAGTAGGACGCAGTGGATGAAGCTGCAGACTTGGAAAAACACGGCACTCAGGACAGCGACACGATGCCTCCTGATGACGCCGCAACACCATCTGCACTACGAGGTCCACATGACCCCGTTAAGGAGCATAACCTAATGCTCTGCAAGCAGTTTTTAGTTGGGAGCCACAGACCTGGTCACCCAAACAGACAACTCCTTGCAGAAGAGCCTTCGCCCAGGCACATCAGGAGGCAACTCTACGGACTGACGGACAAAGTTCAGAGGTTCATCAAACAACCTCTGGACCCGACAGCTTATCGACAGGCCTTGAGCGGCATTCACCGAGGCAGTCTCGAGTTATGTACTCTCGTATTGTGAATGCCGTACTAGGCATACAACCACCAGACGTGGACGAGACAGAACTTCGTCTGCCTCGGGAGGCTCGGACCACAATAGCCCAACTACGCTCTGGTTGACCTCATACCTGAGCATATTAAACGAGGATGTTCTAAACGAATGCCCGGCATGCGGAGAGTCGCCCCATGACTCACAGCATCTCTTCGTATGCCCTCTGAATCCCACCCTACTAATGCCCCTGCCCCTATGGACAGATCCCGTCGAGGCTGCACGCTTCCTGGGGCTACCGCTAGCAGAGCTTGACGACAACGATTGAGGGGCTATCCGATCTGGGCGGGGTTGTTGTAGCCGCTACAACAAAAACAACCTCTCCGAACCGTATGATACCAAACGAGATTTGAGACAAAGTGACTCCCTTTCGTGTGATTTCTTTAATCTATTATTGGGGAAGATAGTAAGAGCCGCAGAACTGAATCGCTTTGGCACAATACTTTACAAGAGCGTACAATTGCTGACGTATGGCGACGACATGTTGTTGTTGTTGTTGTAGCGGCTACAACAACCCCGCCCAGATCGGTTGGTATCTCAGTCGTTGTCGTCAAGTTCCACTAACGGCAACCCTAGGAAGCGTGGAGCTTCTGTGGGGTTTGTCCACAGGGACAAGGCCGTTAGGGTTTTCGGGTTTTCCGGGCATGCGAAGAGATGTTTCGAGTCATGTGGGGTCTCTCCGCATGCCGGACACTCATTCGGCACATCCTCATTCAACCTACTCAAGTAGGAGTTCAACCTGCTGCAGTAACCGGAGCGAAGTTGTGCGAGTGTTGTGCGTGTCTCCCGAGGCAGATGAAGCTCCGACGACATCGACATTATCGGTAAAACCAAAAGCTACGTCGGTTCTGCCTTCACGGGATTAGATAGAGAAGCAAAGCGAATGGGTTTGGTGGTGAACGAGGACAAAACGAAAACTGTCATCACACAAACAGTCAGAGCAGTCTTGGCATCCACGTCACTGTTGACAGTAACATGTTTGAAAAAGTAGACAACTTCGTTTATTTGGGAACAGCATTACCACCAATAATAATGTCAGCCTTGAAATCCAACGGGGAATCTGCCAACAAGTGCTACTTTGGACTGAGTAGGCAATTGAGAAGTAAAGTCCTCTCTCTTCGTACAAAAATCACGCACTATAAGTAACTTATCATGCCTGTGCTGGTGTATGGCGCGGAGGCATGGACAATGAAAATATCTGATGAAGCGGCTCTTGGAGTTTTCGATAGAAAGATTCTGCGCAAGATTTATGGGCCTTTGAGCGTTAGCGATGGCGAATACCGCAGTCGATTTAACGATCAGCTGTATGAGCTTTACAACGACAGTAGTGCAGCGAATAAAAATTCAGCGGCTCCGCTGGCTAGGTCATGTCGTTCGAATGGACAAAAATGCTCCAGCTCTGAAAGTATTCAACGCGGGTGGCGATGCTGGTAACATAGGAAGAAGAAGGCCTCAGCTGCGTTGGAAAGAACAGGTGGAGATCGACTGGGCTTCACTTGGCATTCGCAATTGGCGTCAGTTGGCACAGAAGAGAAACGACTGGCGTGCTGTTTTGGACTCGGCGAAAATCGCTTAGGCGGTTACAGCGCCAATGAAGAAGAAGATAAGTGAAAAGTGGCGTTTTAAATTAAAATTTGGTGATAGTAGTCGGGATATTGTAACAACAAATTACTTAAATACTATTAGCAGCAACCTTGTGAAAGTGATAAATAAATACAGTTAAAGAAACCCATTAATTTTCCCACCTAGTTTTAAAAAAAAATTACGTATTCTTTGAATGATATAGCTATTGGTTCCGTAATGGACCAATGTGTAACAACAATAATGCTAAGAAGATTACCTTTAAAAAAAGTATTTTATGGTTAATTTTCCATAGATTATACTTTAGTTGTATTAATTACTTTTTAAATTTTAATCCTTATTTAAATTTACCAGCAGTGTAAANACCATTAATATCCCCACCTAGTTTTAAAAAAAAATTATGTATTCTTTGAATGATATAGCTATTGGTTCCGTAATGGACCAATGTGTAACAACAATAATGCTAAGAAGATTACCTTTACTTCAAATGTATGCCGTCGATTGAGAAATACTGCATAATCCTTATGTATGCAAATTGTTAATATGTACTATAGAAAACCATGTGGACACTGTGGAATAATATTACAAATTTATATTAGGGCTTGGCGTTTCTGATTTATCTTCATATTAGGATATCAAATTTACAGCGTGGCGACGAATAACTGTTACCCAGGTTTTTTTGAGAAATAAAAGGGTCCTTTATAAATTTTTCGAAAAAAGTATTTTATGGTTAATTTTCCATAGATTATACTCTAGTTGTATTAATTACTTTTTAAATTTTAATCCTTATTTAAATTTACCAGCAGTGTAAACTTTGAGAGAAAAGTTCATTTGGAGTGAGTAAGAGCTTTGGTGAGGTCACTGTCCAATCCGACGAAGCACGACGACAGAGTCGAAATTTCTTTCGGCGACCATGCTTCGTCGGACCCGGAGCGATGGGCGAGCTATTTTAGCCGGCAGTTCATACTGCATCCTCCGGTGGACAAAGCCAAGCGTCGAGTGACCAGAAGGCTGCACAAACTACCATCAACTTGTGCCCCCCTTGCTTTCACTTGAGGTGAAGTTCAGGTGGCCATCGGGAAGGCGAAAGCCTCCAAAGCCATGGGTCCCGACGGAACATGCATGCTGATGCTGAAAAATTTGGGTCCTGCGGGAGTAGCGTACCTAACGGAGGTCCCCAATCTGTCTCTGGCCACTCTCATCATCCCAGACATCTGGAAGGTGGGGAGAGTGGTCCCACTGCTCAAACCGGGGAAACCTGCCAACAAAGGAGATTTGTATCGGCCGATAACACTCCTTTCCCCGGTAGCGAAGACACTCGAGGCCTTGCTGCTCCCGTATTTCATGAACCACCTCACCCCAGCGAATCATCAGCATGACTTCCGTAAAGTGCACAGTACACTTAACAGTAGCACTTAACGCCATAAATACTCAGAAAACTCGTGGCCTTAACCGTAACCGTCCCTGTGAGAGAACGATTCTAGTAGCGTTGGACTTGTCAAAGGCGTTTGACACTGTCAGCCATTCCACGCTACTAGAAGACATAGAGGCTTCCTCTCTCCCACAGAGGCTCAAACGGTGGTCGGCAAATTATCTGAGTGGTCGACACTCGTCGGTAATGTTTAGAGACAAATCGAGTAAACTCAGAAAAATAAAACAGGGGGTTCCACAGGGTGATGTCCTTTCCCCGCTACTGTTTAACTTTTATATTTCAAAGCTCCCTCAACCACCAGAGGGAGTCTCGATTATCTCTTACGCCGACGATTGCTGTTGTTGTTGTTGTAGCGATCATGGCGACTGGGAATGGAATTGATGACCTGTGTTCGAAAGTAAACGGGTATCTCTCCGATCTTTCTCGCTTCTTCACTGCAAAGGGTCTACCCCTCTCCCCTACGAAATCCTCTGCGACCTTGTTCACCACCTGGCTACCGCTGGGAATTCACGTCGATGATACACCAATTCCGACGGTGAATAACCCCAAAATACTCGGAGTAACATTCGAGAGCTTGCTCTCCTTCTCTGCGCACGCAGCCGCAACAAGGTCCTCAAGTCGCTAGCCGGTAGTACTAGGGGCAAAGACAAAGAATCGTTGCTGGCAACATTCAAGGCAATAGGCCGGCCGGTTTTAAACTACGCAGCAACAGTGTGGTCACCGGGAACTAGTAGGACGCAGTGGATGAAGCTGCAGACAGTACAGAACACCGCACTCAGGACAGCGACTGGATGCATCCTGATGTCGCCAGAACGCCACCTTCACAACGAGGCACAAATGCTCCCAATCAAGGAGCACAACATAATGCTCTCCAAGCAGTTTCTGATCGGGAGCCACAGATGTGGTCGAACGGACGGACGAAGTCCAGAGGTTCATCAAGCAGCCTCTGGACCCGTCAGCATACCGACTGGCCCTGAACGGCATTCACAGGGAGTCAGTCTCGAGTTATGTAGACTCTAGACCTGTGAATGCCGTTCTAGGCACACCACCGCCGGACATAGACGAGACGGGGCTTCATCTGCCTCGCCAGACAAGAACCACAATAGACCAACTTCGCTCTGGCTACTGCAGCAGGTTAAACTCATAGCTGAGTAGACTGAATGCGGATATGCCAAATGAGTGTCCGGCATGCGGAGAGGCCCCTCATGACTCGAAACATCTCTTCGCATGCCCGGAAAACCCGACAACCCTAACGGCTTTGTCCCTGTGGGCCGACCCAGTGGAGGCTGCACGCTTCCTAGGGCTGCCGTTAGTGGAACTTGACGACAACGACTGAGATATCAACCGATCTGGGCGGGGTTGTTGTATCCGCTACAACAACAACAAAAAAATACAACATGATTAAAAAATAAATAGAAAAATTTATACATACGTTACACATGCCACATGCTCATAAAAATCATGAAAAGAACTAAAACAGGAAAAAAAGGATATACAGGGTGTCCCAGAAGTAACCTGCCAAACATTTGGAGAAGGTAGGTGGGGGGTGAGCTCCCTGATAAACAAAAAAATCAGGTAAAAGTGTCACTGTTTTTGAAATATTTACTTTTTTTTTAATTAAAAAAAAATCGTGCCTTTTCATGTATTTTCTTTAACTGCATCTACAAACCAGGCTATACTTAGTAAATTTTTTATGTAAAATACTTCCAGATAGTTGCTTCTCCATAATCAAATGCAATTTAGTTAAAATATATTAAGGAACCATCATAAAATTAGTACTATTTTGGGATCTTTAACTTTTTGATATTTTCTTCCTCAACTTTGACTATCTCTGGTGAAAAAAAATGTACTGAGCTATAACTTTACATTACATAAAAAAATCCCCATTTAATAAGGATTTCAGAAAGGTTCCACTCTTACTGTTTCGAATAGAAAAAAAAAGTTATAGCCGCTTTTGTGGGCAAAGAGAGGACTGAGACACGCTAGAATGTATGTAATAGATTTAAATTTAAGTTGCTCTTGCTACCGACCAATGACATGCTAAATAGTACAAATGTACATTATTACATGCTCCTGACATTATTTTATGTTACTTACCGGAATTAGTGAAAGTGGATTTTATGAAATTTGACCCTTCGAACATTGTGTTATTAATACTATGACAAAGAACACGCAGTATGAATATGCGGATATTCACCTAATTTACGGTGAAGCTTTGCTGTAATGGCAGAGCTGCTCAAAGATTCTATGCAGAGCGATACCCCAATCGTCGGCATCCGGGTCGGTGAAGTATTCGCCCGGACCCATAGAGAAATATATGAAGGTAAGTGATTCTTACACCTTTCTTGTTTGCTTGCTTGTTAACTATCATTTTTTCACTTTTTTAAGGTCGCATACCTGGAAGGCGTGGCGGCGAAACAATACGTCCTGCAACGGTAGATGTTGAAGCTGTGTTAGAGGAAGTGGAACTAGGTCCATGGGCTTCAGTGAGAATTAAGGAAAGACGGACGGGAATACCAAAAACTACAGTTCACAAAGCTTTAAAAGGCCATCGATTTCTTCCCTACCACATTCAGCGTGTTCAGGCTCTACAAGAAAGAGATTACCTGTCGAGGGTTAGATTTTGCCGTGAAATGTTGCGAATGCATGAATCAGACCCCAACTTTTTTAATAAAATAATTTGGAGCGATAAATCATCACGCAAACGTGATGTTTACTTTAATTTACATAACCTTCAGAATTTGCAGATAGACAATCCTCACGAAATGAGAGAAGATTGTTCGCAGTATCGGTACAAAATAAATTTATGGTGCGGTATTTTTAATTGTCAGATATTGGGACCTGTGGAACTGCCGCCACCGTTCAACTCTCACAGTTATTTAGAGTTCCTTCAGGAACGGCTTCCAACTCTTTTAGAAGATGTACCCTTAAACCTGCGGCGAAGACTATGGCTTCAAAATGACGGCTGCCCTACTCACTACGGGCGTGAAGTAAGAGTTCATTTAGATGAAACTTATCCTCGCCGATGGATTGGACGATGCGGGCCAATCACGTGGCCCGCTCGATCGCCAGACCTGAATCCATTAGTTTTTTTCTACTGGGGCTGTCTTAAGGACAAAATTTATTCAAAAACAATTCAAAACGAAGAGCATTTGCGGGAACAAATAAATGGAGCTGCTGCTGAGATAGCCCAATTGAGTTTAAGATCTCTAAAAGCGTCTTTTCTTAAAAGGTGCCGAGCTTGTATTAGAGTAGAAGATCGCCAACTTGAGCATATTTTATCAACAAAATAATAAATTTTTCTTCAAACAACTCATGTATATTTTATTTCACGTGAACCCATCCTTCACAAAAAATATTGATAGATATAGCCCTTGTTGTAGACTCTAGTCCGAATTCCGGTAAGTAACATAAAATAATGTCACGAGCAGGTAATAATGTATCTTTGTACTATTCAGCATGTCATTGGTCGGTAACAAGAGCAACTTAAATTTAAATGTATTAAATACATTCTAGCTGTCTCAGTCCTCTCTTTGCCCACAAAGCGGCTATAACTTTTTTTTTCTATTCGAACAGTAAGAGTGGAACCTTTCTGAATCTTATTAATGGATTTTTTTATGTAATGTAAAGTTATAGCTCAGTACAATTTTTTTTCACCAGAGATAGTCAAAGTTGGGGAAGAAAATATCAAAAAGTTAAAAATCCCAAAATAGTACTAATTTTATGATGGTTCCTTAATATATTTTAACTACATTGGATTTGAGTATGGAGAAGCAACTATCTGGAAGTATTTTACATAAAAAATTTACTAAGTATAGCCTGGTTTGTAGATGCAGTTAAAGAAAATACATGAAAGGCACGATTTTTTTTTAATTCAAAAAAATGTAAAAATTTCAAAAACGGTGACACTTTTACCTGAAATTTTTTTGTTTATCAGAGAAAAAAACTGAAAATAGACAATTGTTTAACTACATACAAAGACCGATTACTGCAGAAAAGTTTTAAATAATCTTTCGTTTTTTATGGAGCACAAAAAAAAAAATTTACAAAATCCTCTGCGACCTTGTTCACCACCTGGACGAAGGAGGTCAGGCTACCATTGGGAATCCACGTCGATGATACACCAATTCCAACAGTGAATAACCCTAAAATACTCGACAGTCTGCTCTCCTTCTCCGCGCACGCAACCGCTATTGTCAACAAGGTACAGAGCCACAACAAGGTCCTCAAGTCGCTAGTCGGCAGTACTTGGGGCAAAGACAAAGAAACGTTGCTGGCAACATACAAGGCAATAGACCGGCCGGTTTTAAACTACGCAGCACCAGTGTGGTCGCCGGGGACTAGTATTACGCAGTGGATGAAGCTACAGACGACACAAAACACTGCACTTCGGGCAGCGGCTGGATGCCTTCTGATGTCGCCAGAATACCACCTGCACGGCGAGGCGAAAATGCTCCCTATTAAGGAGCATAACACAATGATCTGCAAGCAGTTTCAACAACAACAACAGAACAAGTGTATGCTCAATGCAAATCTGGTTGCATTAAAGAAATAGTATGTTCAATGTAATCGTTTCGGTTTTGTATCTGTAATGTTAGCAAAAAACACGATTACCACAGAAACGAAAGTGGAAACGAGCTAGGCGATGGGAATCGCTTACCCTTTTGCTTCAAGAAGGCCTTATTTTAACATGGGCATGTTATTGGCGGTAAGCCCTTACTCGCAGCATTACCTTCAAAGGAAAGGAGAACGCATGGATAAACAGAATCCAGAGAAGCGAACAAAGAATGCCTTACAGATAAACTAATGTAGAATGCCTAGATAAGTATATACTACATTATATATTATATTATTATATTATACTAGTATCGCCCAGTTGTCGAAATTCGACATTTTGTCATACACTTTTAAATTTTGCTTATCACCAATATTGACTCCTTTATTCTAATGACGATTTTTGAAGTCCACCACCAAAATTTATACCGAATTTATAGGAAAACTTAAAACCAAACTTCTTAGTAGCTTTCGAAATTATACCGAGAAAGGAACCTCAATTTTCACTTACAAAAAATATGCATATGTATGTATTTGTATGTATAGATGAGATGCCTAACGGTTCCTCACTGACTTTTATGTTAAACAAATACCAATCCAGACTGTAAGTATTTTTTCGATTATATTGGTCTGAGTGCCCCTTGGAACGTTAAAACTAAATTGCCAACATCTGCATAAACTCCTCATTCTTTTCATCAGAATCGAAGGCGTAAAACAAAATATAATATTTCCTTCTCTAGCGGCGGTTTTACACGGGTTTTTGTCAAGATTGGGCCTAAAGCCCAATATTTTTGCATCACATGATTGTGCTACAAAATTGCACCAAAATTAATGTTACCATTATGTGTTCTAAAGATGAAGAAAATCTGACCATACATTTTAAGGATAGCTCTTAATTAGAGATGGACCCGGAATATCGGGACCCACGGTACTGATTCAAGATGGGCGGTATCGGGAAGGTCTGTAAAAATTTAACGGATGGAACGGGATCAAAATCCTTTCCCGATACTCCCGATAAAACCGCATCTTCCGGAAATTCAGAGAATCTACATTAAATTTTTTTTATTAAACGTGCACTTTTTATGTTTTATTGAGATGAAACCGAAGAGCAAAGCAAAACAAAATAATTGGAGGATGCCAGATCTTTCATACATTTTTTTTATTTAAAATTAATTTGAAAGACATGTGCATTTTTTTAGAGATAGATTTCGTGGCCCCGAGGCCGAGGTACAATTCCGAAAAACGTCGGGATGAGCGGGTTCGGAAGTTAAAAATTTAATTTCGGGATGGGCGGGATCGGCACTTAATATTTAGTCCCATGCCCATCTATACTCCCAATCCCTGCGCCACCTAACGGAAGACCAACACACTGATCCTTTCAAAAATCATTACACATAATAACAGTCATTCAATGCGATTTAGAAATCTGGTAGGAAACGGTTCCCAAGTGAACGATTTTTGCCATTTTAAATGTGTATAGATGTAGGTGTTTCAAATTCCATGACCTTATCTATCATAAGTGGTTCCAGATATAAGCGATATGGAAATTGAATTTTGTATGAGAGGTGCCTCATCCCCCTTTCCAATACACACCACTTTTCGCCATAAGTTCGATAATGATAACATATGCAGCTGTGTCGAATTTCAGAACGTTACACAGATAAGCGAAATGAGAAGTTCAGCTTGTATGGGAGGTGCCTCGCCCCTTTTTTCAATATCTACCACTTTTCGCCTTAAGCACGTTATTGATAGCGTTAATAGCAGTGTCAAATTTCAAGGCGTTAGCATAAGCGGTTCCAGAGGAAAACAATATGAGAATGTCTGTTTGTATGGGAGGTGCCACGCCCCCTTTTCCAAAATCTAACAATTTTCTCCGTAAGTACGGTATGGATAGCATATGTGGATGTGCCAAATTTCAGGAAGTTAGCATTAGCAGTTTCAGAGATTAGCGATATGAGAATTTCAGTTTGTGGGGGCGGGGCCACGCCCCCTTTTTCATTATTCACCACTTTCCGCGTAAGTATGGCATTGATAGCATATGTTGCTGTGTAAAATTTCAGGACGTTGGCATAAGCGGGTCCAGAGAAAAGCGATATGAGAATTTCAGTTTGTATGGGAGGTACCACGCCCCCTTTTCCAAAATCTACCACTTTTCGCCGTAAGTACGGTATTGACAACATATGTTGCTGTGTCAAATTTCAGGACGTTAGCATAGGCGGTTCCAGAGATGAGCGATATGAGAATTTCAGTTTGTATGGGCGGTGCCACGTCCCCCTTTCCAAAATCTACCATTCTTCGCCATAAGTACGGTATTGGCAACATATGTTGCTGTGTAAATTTTCAGGACGTTAGCGTAAGTGGTTCCAGAGATGAGCGATATGAGATTTTCAGTTTGTATGGGCGGTGCCATGCCCTCTTTCCAAAATCTACCATTCTTCGCCATAAGTACGCTATTGGAAACATATGTTGCTGTGTCAATTTTCAGGACGTTAGCATAAGTGGTTACAGAGATAAGCGATATGAGAATTTCAGTTTCTATGGGACGTGCCACGCCCACTTTCCCAGTACCTACCATTTTACACCGTAAGTAGGGTATTTACAATCTATGCAACTGTACTAAGTTTCAGTTCGCCAGCATAATTAGTTTTAGAGATATAGTGGTTTTCACATTTTAGTCTATATGTCAGATGCCACGCCCCCTATGTATCGGGATTAACATTTCTGGATTAGAGGAAGTTATATCCTTTAAATCGGTGTATGTTTCATTGAAATCGAGGGAGCGGTGCCTTCAAAAAAGGGATTGCAAAATTTTCTTGTGGCGTATTTATATATAGATATACATATGTATATTAAAATGAAATCAGAAAATGTCTTAGAAGATTAAAAATAATTAAAATTTTTATAAATCAGTTTTTATACATGCATATGTATGTACTTAGGTATTTAGATTTTCTTAAAAATCGGTATGTACATACATGCATATTTATTAAGCTTAAAATTGTACTACCTCACTCTTGTACTTCGCTTCATTGACTGACTTCAACTTCGCTGCAAATTGAACAAAGCAAAACATGATTTTTATGCGAGACAAATTTCCACAGAAAGTAACGGTAGAAAGAGAATTTTTGGATATTCGTTCTATTTTTCAGCTGACTAAGATGCAGCATTCTACTTTGCATTCTCCGAAATGAAGCAAAGAAGCGAAATAAAAAGAAAATATTGTAGGACATTCTACTTTGCATTCCCTGAAATGAAGCAAAGAAGTGAAACCTATAAAATATTGTAGGACATTCTACTTTGCTTTCCCTGAAATGAAGCAAAGAAGCGAAACAAATAAAATATTGTAGGACATTCTACTTTGCATTCCCCGAAATTAAGCAAAGAAGCGAATTATAAAAGAAATATTATAGGGCATTCTACTTTGCATTCCCCGAAATGAAACAAAGAAGCGAAATAAATAAAATATTGTAGGACATTCTACTTTGCATTACCGGCAATGCCTAAAACAAGCGAAAAAATTCGAAGGCATTATAACGCTATGCCTTCTAGAACACNGTTTGCATTCCCCGAAATGAAACTAAGAAGCGAAATAAATAAAATATTGTAGGACATTCTACTTTGCATTACCGGCAATGCCTAAAACAAGCGAAAAAATTCGAAGGCATTATAACGCTATGCCTTCTAGAACACGTTACCACTAAAAGCGATTACCGATTTTTTGTTGGGGTATATCTATCCCCTGCAAGAAAATTTAGAGACAGTCTGGCAAAGCGCTAGTTCCGCCCTATAAATTTTAGAACTGTCTCTGAACTACTGTAACTTTCTAGATTTAAATTGCAACTTTCTGAACTAAAACTGAAAAAGGTGTAGTTTACACATATATGTAATACTCCTATATTGGCAGTAAGAGCTAGTACCGTCCGAAAACACTACAGTACAGATATATCAATAAACACGTACGAAAGAAAAGGAACACATACGTTTATAAATAAACATGTACACAACACATATACAAAAACACCACTCAAGTACACAAGTTAACAAAAACGGTACTAGACTGTCTCGCTTTGATTTCGGAATGCTTACACATTGAGAAGTTAGCTTACTGCCAATATAGAAGTATTACATATATGAGTTTACAGAAAAAATGTTTTATGGATGCCACTGATCTAAATTGTTTTACTTATAATGACTACGGTCCCGGTTTAAACTTAATAAAAAAATTTAATGGGAAGGAAATTTATTGCGGTCCAAATTATATGCAGGAAATTCTTAACGCCTCAAAAACTTCTCACATGGCAGAAAATGTCAAAAAACTTTTTTTTTAAATGTAGAATGCATTTTCGTATTAAGTGATATAAATACACCATTTTTAATTTTTGTATACCTATTCATTGCATTTAAACCGTTAAACAAAAAAATTTCTTATAGGCAAACACACTGATAGCGAGAACTTTTAATATATGTACATATGTATATATTCGAAATCAGTATTGGAAATAGCATCCNTTAATTTTTGTATGCCTATTCATTGCATTTAAACCGTTAAACAAAAAAATTTCTTATAGGCAAACACACTGATAGCGAGAACTTTTAATATATGTACATATGTATATATTCGAAATCAGTATTGGAAATAGCATCCAAATAGTAAAAATAATCCAAATTTTTCCCCCCTTTTTTCTAATACCCTCAAATGCATGACCGCAATTAGCATGCAGAAAAAGTGAGGTTATGTAAGTGACACCACCTTATATTTATTTCACCATGGGTGAAACCGCCGAGAGGCAGCCCGAACATTTTTGAGGTTTGCTAACATAACAAAAATGTTTTCAAATTTTCAATCTCTCACATTTCTCAAATAAAGCAAAATTTAATATTTTCATCTATTTATTTTTTGTTTTACTTTTATTTGGCATTTGAGTTGCTCTGAAAATTTCAATTTTATAAAGGAGACAAACTTCAAAATATAAATCAAGGCCGATGAATTGAGAGAACGGATTTACCTTTAAATACTTGTATCATGGGCATGGTACAATAATTACAGGTAATGTCTTCCCAGAGAGCGCATATTCCGATCTGCCTTATTTGAAAAATATCATTGTTGCCCACACTAAAAGGTTTACTGCTAGAGAAAAGGAATATTTCCATACCCCATATACCATGTACATGCACTTTTTTTAACAAACTTTCTTGCAGAGGACTTATTTAATTTGCAAAAGCCGAAAAAAAAAACATTTGCTTAGTAAATAAATTCAAAATTTGTATGGCTCACTTCATTTCAAACTTTTTTTCTTTTGTTTTGAAAAATTATAAAAATTAAATTGAGCGAAAACAAAAAGCAAAGCCAACTAAAAGTAAAGGAATCAACATTGAACTGCGTCAAAATCAAAATAAGGGAGCACGAATTTCGATGTGAAGCAAAACTCTCTGGGAAGACATTACCTGTAATTATTGTACCATGCATGATAAAAATACAGTAAGGTAGAACCGCTGAGAGTCACTTTTCAAATTCTTGACGTTTCCAAACAATTTCATTTTTAAATTTACTCACAAACTCACACACACATTTTCATTTTCAAACTCAAGCAACAACAATTTTGAACAATTTAATTTTTTTATTTTCACTTTTATATGATTTTAAAATGTTGGCAAACTTCAAAAAAAAATGATGGCCAACGAATTGAGAGAACGGTTCTACCTTGCTATATTTTTATCATGGTACCATGTATCATGGGTAAGAAATAGAGTTTCAAAAACAAAAAAATGTTTACTTTTATATGAATCTTTTANTTTTAATTTTATATGAATCTTTTAGGAGTCATATATGATCCAAGTTATGAGCCAGCACTTTGTTTCAATATAAAAATAATAATGGTGCATTTACATGGTGTCAAGAATTCCGAGTCAAATAAAATGTACACTCGTCTTTTTGAAGTTACTGCGTAGATTTTTTATTAACATTCAATATCGAAAAATGTCTTATGTCCAATCGACTGTCCTCGTTCGCGGTTCGTTGCAACTGCATCGTCTCCTTCTTGTTCGTTTCTCTTGTATGTGTTTTGTGTTATTGTCTGTCAGGGTCGCATTATAAAGTATTCAAAGTAATGCTTTACAGAAAAAGGTATTCATCCAAAATATATCATTTGACAGTTCCTACAGTTTGACATCCTACTATGACATCGCCTCGATGTCATCTACGGTATCATCTAGGGTGGGCGGTAGTGCACACCAAGGTGTCATGCGTTCAGATGCATAAATAGAACTGAACCGTTTTTGTTTCCGCTGCATTCCGTCGATGTCCTCGATCAGATATCGATCTTTCCCAATCACCTTGGTGACGACATATGGACCACGATATCGTGCATCCAGCTTACGCGATTCTCCAGCGGATTGTAGCTCATTTAAGATAACCACCAGGTCATCCACCTTGTACTGAGTGGGAGGTTTGTGTTTGGCGTCGAATCTCTGCTTCCACTTTTCTCGCTGCTGCTGCAATTTAGTAAAAGCTTCTACCCTTCTATCTGCCATAGGGAGTGTATCACGATCGTCAATGACCGCTGCCAAAAGCTTGTTTCGTATTACGTCTCGAATTTTAAAATCAAATATTAGATCATTGGGACTAAACCCTGTGCTCGCATTCACTTGAGCANGTTCGCATTCACCTGAGCATTTACGCTGCATTGTAATTTTTGCAAATAATCGTCCCACTCTTTAGCATGTGTACCAGAAGTTCGCAGAAAATTCAAGATAGTTCGGTTGGCCCTCTCGACTTGCCCATTCGACCGAGGGGTTCTCACA
>NW_016157775.1:304-5973 GCF_001687245.7 Rhagoletis zephyria | reverse complement strand
GCGGCCCACGGTCACAACCACACCGGCACCAACACCGGTGACAACACCAGCGGTCGGACCACCACACCCGCAACAAACACAACAGGCACAGCAAGCAGTTCAGGCAGCGCGCCAGTACTCCCTCACCCCGCGAATTACCATCACCAGGCCCAACTCCATCAAGCTATTGCAGTTCAATTGCAACGAACTACAAAGCAAGATCGCTGAGATAGTCAGCTTCATGAGGCGCAACAAAATCTCAGTCGCGGCGGTCCAGGAAACCAAACTCCACTCCGGCTCTAGCCTTCAGAGTCAGGATGAGTTCAACGTCATCCGAAGAGACCGCCCTCGCGGCGCCGGAGGCGGCATCGCCTTTATATTGCACAACGCGATCCAATACCGGCTCATTACCCCCCGAATCGCCGCCAACGACACACTCATTGAGCACCAAGGCATGGCAATCAAGTCGGGAGATACTGAGCTGGAAGTCGTCAACGTGTACATACCACCTGCCACCAGCTGCCCAGCAAGGTATCGCCCGAACATAAGTGCGCTGTGAAGGCGAAAACCTGGTAGTGCTAGGGGATTTTAACGCGCACCACGAACTCTGGCACTCCAACCTGGGCAACGATCAGCGGGGTACACTAATCGCAGAACAAATTGACGACTCAACGTTTTGCACTGCAAACGACGATGCCCCACCAGGGTCGCGGGAGACTGCTACAGCTCGCTAGATATCACTATAGCAAGCGGGGGTTTGATAAATTGCATTGGTTGGCAACCAGTGCTCACGCTCGCATCAGACCACCTGCCCATAGTAGTCGCGATAGACCACCCAAGAGATTTTGTCACATCCGAAGACCGTACGTATATGAACACCAAGAAGGCCAACTGGGACGGTTTTACGGAACACAAAGACCGCAAATTCAATGCTCTTCCACCAACATGCGCGCGCGAAGCTGAGCGCAACATCCGCCGGATCATCAACGCAGCAGCCGCCCGCTTCATACCAGCCGGTAGGATTGCCAAAATCCGCCCGGGCTTTCCAGCTGAAGCGGCGGCACTCGCAGACGATCGTGATCGAATCCGCCAGTCTAATCCTGGTGATCCCCGTATCAGGGATCTTAACAAGGACATTAACAAACTGGTTAACGAACACAAGCGGAAAACGTGGAATGAGCACCTCAAGACCTGCAATCTCTCCAGCGGAGCTAGCAATCTGTGGACGACAGTAAAATCTCTCTCCTATCCGGCGAAACGCAAGGACAATTTTGCCCTTACATTCGGCGTTACCACCACGTCGGACCCACGGACGTGCGCGCGCTTTTTCAGCCGGCAGTTTATTGCACACCCGGAGAGAGACAAACGACAACATCGTTCTAGGTAGTCGACCGCCACCCATCAACATCGACGAAGCCGAACTTTCTAGAGAGACCAGGTGCACCCTAGCACAACTCCGTTCTGGGTGGTGCCGCAGATTAAACATCTATCTCTCCCGGCTGAACCAAGAAGTGGCAGACACATGCCCTGCATGCGGGCAAGGTCCACACAACACCCAACACCTCTTCGCATGCGCCTCTAACCCCACGACCCTGACACCAGAAGCACTATGGACCGCGCCTATAGACGCTGCCCGCTTTCTCGGCCTCAGGCTTGTCGAGTCAGAGGACGAAGACGACCCTTGACGAAACCCCGGGGGGTTCAGTACTGCTGCTACAACAACAACATAGCAAGTTGGATTTGCATACATCTTCCCATAAAAACTTTAACAGATGCAGAGATACCAAGAAGGGGTTTTCCCATTTTGATGCCTTTTTAATATAAAAACCCACCGAAAAGGAGGAAAGCGGCAACTCCGCCATTCACATACATGTCAAAAGTATGAATTTTAAAAATTAAAAACAATAAACAAACAAATTCAAAACAAAAAAATTNAAAACCCACCGAAAAGGAGGAAAGCGGCAACTCCGCCATTCACATACATGTCAAAAGTATGAATTTTAAAAATTAAAAACAATAAACAAACAAATTCAAAAGAAAGAAATTATTTGTACTAGAACTTTTTAAGTAGAAGCAACTCACGTATAGTGGACAATAAAAATACAAAGCACTATGATAACAAACTTAAAAACAAGACAGTACAGAACATTTTAATGAGCTTTATATCACATTTAAGTAAAAATAAGCTTATATTTTCCAAGCTGGCAAAGAAATGAAAATGCGTATTTTTTGTTGTTTACACAAAGACTGGCCAAATATACATATAAATTATAGGAGGCATGTACACTTCTCCCTTTTATTTTTTCATACAGTTAATGCTTCTTTCTGGCTTTTGCAGGGATACCGCACTTAAAGAATGGAGTGTCATATCTTAAAAGGTTCAGAGAATTAACGAAACAATCAAACATTTTATGGTCTCATTTTTCCTTCAAACCGCATTGCTATTTTTTCCAACTTTTCCTTTTGTTATATCACTAGACTTTAATTTATACATGTGAATTATTTTCAATGTGCATTTTTTCATTTGTTCCTGAATTTTGGGTACATTTTCTTATCGTACCTCTCATTCTTTTTTATATTACATATATACACTCCGATGTTCGGGATAGTATTTTGAATATACCAGCAATATATGTAAAAGTAGTGGCGGCTGCTGTAGAGCATTACGCTGCGCCCAGTTTCCCACCAACATCAAAATATAAAAAACAAAAAAGTTTTTGTTTCTAATAGCGGTTGCCCCTCTGTTGGTAATAGCAAACCTGCTAGTTTATTCTGTCATGGAAACAGCTTCTCATAAAAATACAATTGCCGTTCGGAGTCGGCGTAAAACTGTCCTTTACTTTGTGTGACAAAATCATGGACGCCACACATCGGAGGAGAAGCTAGGCCAAACACTAACATATTGTGTAAGCGCCAATATTTATATCGTCGTTTCAAGTACAAAAGCGCGTATCGTGGTTCTGCAAAACCTCGGAACTAAAATTTGTGCCAAAAAAGATATTTGGTCATCGGAAGCTCTTGACATGAAGCCCTTAGCCATTTATAATAGAATATCGATACTTAGACATAAGGAGAGAAGATTATTAAGTTTAAAAGAGANTTATATCGTCGTTTCAAGTACAAAAGCGCGTATCGTGGTTCTGCAAAACCTCGGAACTAAAATTTGTGCCAAAAAAGATATTTGGTCATCGGAAGCTCTTGACATGAAGCCCTTAGCCATTTATAATAGAATATCGATACTTAGACATAAGGAGAGAAGATTATTAAGTTTAAAAGAGAGAACCGTTTTTAATTAGGACAAGTTTCACCCTCTCCTATAAAATTTAGGCAACCTCACATACGAGGTTTTGCATTTCCTTGATGTGCGGTTTTGTACTTTAAACGAAGATATATAGAAGTATTGCATACATATTTTGGTGCCTTTTCAAGTATAAAATCCACTGAGAAACGAAAGAAAACCCTATGATTTCAACTTATGCCAAACGTTTCGTAAACAAGCAATTCTGAACCAAAAACTGTTTTTCCACAAAGATGTTTAAATGGAAGCATTACAAATATGGAAAAATAGCAATCCACAAGGCTTTATTGGCAAGGCTTTTTAAAGCACATTTAACAAAAAAATAAGCTTCTAGTTTCGAAGCTAGCACAAAATACAATTATTTTATTTGTTGTTTACAAAAAAAAATATTGTCAAGTATTCAAGTCAAAATTGTTAAACATATATCGCTTTCATTCATTTCTTCATAGAGTTGGTGCTTCTTTTATAGGAAAATTCATACGGCTTATGAACAGATTCATACCATGTAAATGCACCATAAATACTCGAAATTTATATCTAAACTTTATACAGATACATATGAAGGATAATTAGGAAGAAAAAAATATAAAAAATTTAGCTGCAACAGCTGCTATTACATGAATGTTGCGATATACATACATATATATGTATGCGCAGAGGTATGTATACACTGGCGATCAAAACCGACTTCATGTACGACATTTTATTACTAACAGTAACATAACTTTTTTAATAACAAGCGGATTGCTTTGAAATTTTCAGAAACACTAAACTTAAAAAAAAACAAGCGATTCACAGCGACAACCCAATCTAACTCTATTCACTCAGTTTTGAACTTTTCTATTTTGAGATTTTAGGAGGTTGATATCAAGAGGATTGTGGAGACTCCCTTGTTTTTAATGGGGTTTTTCATACGTCTGGGAATGCTCTCTACTGAGTTTTCTATGATTTCGTTTAGAATATTACCCCATTATAATTTTACTCGCCTCTTCCATGTCACTCGGAGCTCGCTAGTGCTATGCTAATCCTCTCTTGATCACAGCGCTCAATTTTTCGATGGCGTTGAGGTCTGGGATTTGTGCTGACCACTGCATTACGTGAAAATTTTACCCAAGCAGCCGACGGTGTCGAATATTTTCAGAATCCTTTGGATCTCCGTACCTGCTGGCAAACAATTTCTTCCTCAGGGTATACGCTTTTGTCTACAAAGTCCGGCTAATTTTTTTTGGAGAATATGAAGATAGACTTCCTTGTTCATTATTCATTTAATATTAACTAACGGTACCAAATTCAACCAAATAAAACACTCTGAAACTATTAAGCTGCTACCACCATGTTAAGACATTTTTCTTGACATGGTGTTTTTGAAGATGGTGATGAGGTCTTTTCTAAAAATATTCCTTTCTAACGCTCTGGAAACCATTAATTTTCGTTCAATCTTTCCATCGGACCATATTACCCCTTTTCAGTCCAAAACCTCTAATTCTCGTGACTTTTACAAAATTTCAGTGGCAGCTTAATGGCTTGGGGCGTTTTACTTGCTGGCATTTGGTGTCGTTGGTTAATATTAAAGGAATAATGAACAAGGAAGTCTATCTCCATATTCTCCAAACAAATTTGCCGGACTTGGTTGACAAAAGCGCATACCCTGACGAAGAAATCGGTTTCCAGCAGGACGGAGATCCAAAGGATTCTAAAAATATTGTTGTTGGTGTTGTTGTTGTAGCAGCATACAAGCTCCACAAAGAGTGTTTGGGGTGTTGCTGGAGTGACAGTCCTTGGCCAAATATAAATCTGGGTCGTTCCGGTTACGTAGACCCGACTCTCGTGGGAAATATTCGACCCAGTCGGCTGCTTCAGCAATATTTTCACGTAATGCAGTGGTCAGCACAAATCTCAGGCTGAACTCATACCTGAGCAGATTAACCGAGTATGTTCTAAACGAATGCCCGGCATGCGGAGAGTCGCCCCATGACTCACAGAATCTCTTCGTATACCCTCTGAATCCCACCCTACTAACGCCCCTTCCCTATGGACAGAACCCGTGGAGGCTGCACGCTTCCTGGGGCTACCGGTTGTTGTTTTTGTTGTAGCGGCTACAACAACCCCGCTCAGATAGGCTGTTATCTCAGTCGTCCAGCCAGCCAGTCGGCAGCCCCAAGAAGCGTGCAGCCTCTATGGGGTCGGTCCACAGGGACGTCGCCGTTAGGGTTGTGGGGTTTTCCGGGCATGCATTTAGCCTACTCAGGTAGGAGTTTAGCCTGCTGCAGTATCCAGAGCGAAGTTGGGCTATTGTTGTTCTGGTCTCCCGAGGCAGATGGAGCTCCGTCCCGTCAATGTCCGGTGTTTGTGTGCCTAGAATGGCATTCACAGGTCTTGAGTCTACATAACT
>NW_016157775.1:0-165 GCF_001687245.7 Rhagoletis zephyria | reverse complement strand
TGGGAGCATTTTCGCCTCATCGTGGAGGTGGTGTTCTGGAGGCATCAGGAGGCATCCGGTCGCTGTCCCAAGTGCTGTGTTTTGTACCGTCTGTAGCTTCGTCCACTGCGTCCTAATAGTCCCCGGCGACCACACTGGTGCTGCGTGGTTTAAAACCGGCCGGCC
>NW_016157774.1:197384-206754 GCF_001687245.7 Rhagoletis zephyria | reverse complement strand
TTTACATGTTGATGTTGTTGTTGTACAGCGACAGCATTGTATGACACACAATTTTCACGATCAGTGACAGCACAATCACCACAAATATAAATATTGTCGGAATTTTTGAAATAGTCCAAATCAGCGGCCAACGTACCAACAACACATTGCAGGTGGTATACTTCTTTACATTTCTCACACTGCACACTGCTTTGAGCGCGCTCCACTCTCTGACCACAAAAACAAGGCATATTGTTTGTGCAAATTAAAAGTGAAAACAACAAAGAAAATAATAAAAAGTTTAAAAGCAGCCAATTGTCACTATCACAAATTGAATATATATTTGCAATGCACAAATTAATTTAATTTATACTTGTATTCACAAAATTGAAATTGTATATAATTGTTTGTGATTATATATTTGAAAATTAAAATTGTCTATGATTGTTTGCGATAATATATTTGTTTAAATTAAAATTTGTTATACACAAGTAGAATAAAAATCGTGAAACGAAAGACACAGAGCTCAAATGAAACGCCTCTTTGAACATTGGCCTATCTTCTGGCCGGCCGTCGAATTCGGGTAGATCATGTAGTTTACGATGATGATCGGTTTTATTTGCCCAACGCTTCTATCTCACTGGCTGGCTGTCGTTGGCCCCGTGCTACTGCTTGCTCACAGCGTGTGTATATCGTACCACTCGATGTAATATACTGCGCCAATATGGCTCCGATCGTTTTTGTACCAAATCGATGTATATAATGTACCGAATTAACGTGCATTGCCAGCCACCGTATTATACCAAGCGATGTATTGTGTTATTTTATGTATACTCGCCGGCGGAATGTGATACCGGCACCTGCTTGCTTAAATTTGTGTATGTTGTAGCGACCTTGTTCTTCCCACTTTGCTAGCAGCGTCCAGTCCTGGATGTCGACGCCCGTTTCACTATGACCGCTCGACTGGGTGCACCGCTCCACGTGGCACCANCCTTAAATTTGTGTATATTGTAGCGACCTTGTTCTTCCCACTTTGCTAGCAGCGTCCAGTCCTGGATGTCGACGCCCGTTTCACTATGACCGCTCGACTGGGTGCACCGCTCCACGTGGCACCAAAAAGCGAAATAAAAATTTGTTGCACCTGCAGGATTTGCAAATAAGAACGCTGGTTTCTTGGTTGTGCAATATGGTTGAAACCTAACGCGTTTTATTTCCTGAATAAATTTACAATGTTAAATGGTTTTTGCTGATTAAGAGTATGGTGAATTGGATTACAATTACTTACGCTTTTGTGCGTTCTCCTGCCTCTGGTGCACTCGCAATTTAGAAGTGAATTGAAATGGCGACTAGAAAATTCTTTAAGTTTCTCAAATGGCGGCTTTTCACAACAGTGTTGCCTTATGCCTCTTATTACATTTAACTACGCAGAGTCGCATTCCAGAGGCAGGAGTACACATTCACAATATAAGTTTTGGAATAAATAGACATTAGGTGGTTTCACACAACACTGCTCTCTGGTTTGTAAATAAATATACAATTCCCAGCGGCCAAATAGTTCTCAAGACTACAACCCAGGATATTTGTTCGACAGGCAGAAAGTTGCTCATATCTACCAATCCCATATACACAACGTGTAGCATTGTTGAGTGCTACATTGAGTTTATGGCAAGATATTGTGTCCAGTTTGCTGTATACTACCTCAGAGTAGGTGATGATTGGCATAATTAGTTGGAGAACTAATTTACGCCTGGTTTCCAGTGGCGTAAATGTTGCAGAAACTCTCAGCTTACGCAGTATCGCATACACGCTGCTCACAAACTTATTTATGTGGTCAGTACAGGTAAGTTTAGAGTTAAGAATAAAACCTAAATTTCTTATCTTATCCGTAAAACTAAGCGGACTGGTACCTATCCACAGTTTTGGAATACAATCGACATACACCACACTATTACATACAGGCAATACATACGACTTTGACGCATTTAAACATAGAGAATTTCCAGCAGCCCAAACAGAAATAGCAGACAAGTCACTGTTTATTTTGAAACATAAATCCTCAACGAGACCAATACGACTGGACAGGTACAATTGTATGTCATCAGCATACGCATGGATATTCACATATTGACGAACAGAAAAGACATCATTGACAAAGAGACTGAATAACAGTGGACCGAGAACAGAACTTTATGGAACACCAGCATACACAAATCTAGGCGGGGATATTAGTTTGTTTGACTTAACCTTCTGCGTTCTACCCTCCAGGTAGCTAACCATAAGTTTTACCGCATTGTCTTTGAAGCCGAAATAATGTTTGAGCTTCAAACACAACAATTTGTGATTCACTGAGTCAAACGCCTTTGAGTAGTCGAGTAAGCAAAGAAGTGTCAGGTCGCCATTGTCAAGGTTAATTCTAATATCATCCAGTATTTTGACCACTGCCGTCGAACAACTATGTTTTTGTCGGAAGCCAGATTGTAGTGAAGAAAGCAGACTAATTTCTTGCACAAATGCAGAAATTTGCACAGCCATTAAGTTTTCACAAGCCTTCGAAAAGACAGGCAATATGCTGACAGGTCTATAGTCGCCAGCATAAGTAGCATTCGTCTTCTTCGAAACTGGCAAATTTATAGCTTTTTTCCAAACTGTTGGAAAGCATGAGCTGGTTTATGATATGAGTGAGAGGGCCTATTATAAATCAATTACTATTTTGACGAATTTCAGCGAGATTTCATCTTCCCCTATAGCGCTAGACTTAATTTTTGACAGGGCCATCAGGACCTCAACCTCGCTAACTGCCATAAATTGAAACTCGTGTTTTGGACTAGGAAAAGGCATGAAATCCTTCAACACGGGAGCACAATGGTTTTTGTTGTTGGCACTGATAAAATATTTGTTAAGCTCATCGGCGTCAATTTCACACTGCAGCAACACTTTTGATGCTCTCTATATGGAGTACCTTCACAGCTTTGCACTTAAGGCGAACGAGTACATACACATACCCACGAACTGAAAAGGCAGCTACAAGTTTTTGATCTCTTCTTAGCTGCATTGCGAAGCGCATTAGCTCGCGGTTGTTTTTTTAAAGACACTCATGTATGTGTATTTTGCCATCCGAGCTCAGGCCAACATCACGTAGCAATAGCGGCCGATTTTTTTTTTTGCAAAAGCGAGCCACTGATTTGAAAAGGGTGGATCGATCAGCAGAAGATGCTAACTTGACAATCACCGAAGCAGCGGAGTTGTTTAGATACTCGAAAGGCCGAGCGAACTTGAAGCACAGGTAAATCCAATGACTGACCAGATTGCCGAAGTCATCTTCCAAATTCTCACCATCCACATAGGGGAGACCATTGATAATGAGGTCGGTGGAGACGGCTTGGTTTTGACATTCGTTAAGCTCAGTCTTAGAGTGCTTTTACACAGTTCAAGTATTGAACTCAATTCTGCTCGGACATGGAAGAGAGGGGGTGAGAAGAAAAGGGACGAGTACACATGCGTCCGTACCGTCAAGTCGTTTCAACTTTCTTGACATTCCTCTTTTGCATTTACCATTTTTGACATTCCCTCTCATACTTGTTTTTGCATTCTGCAGAATTTTGCGCGGTCAAGTAAAAGCGAATTTGACGGAATTGAACGGTAACTTGTGAAAATAAATTTTGTTTGCTGAATTTTAGTACATTGGATGTATATTAATTCAAAGAAAACTTTGAAATTATGGCGTTCAACTGGAGCAAGGAAAACGTGGAAAAGTTTATTTATTTATACCAGGAGCAAGAATGCCTTTATTGCGTCAGCTCAAAGGATTACCTCAACAGGCAAAAAAAGGCGCTTGCATTGAATAGCATTCTTGCGGAAATGCAAAAAATAGACGGGCGCATAACAATAGAGGACCTGAAGAAGAAGTGGAAGAGTCTGCGCACCCAATATCTGCAGGAGTGTAGGCTTGTGAATAACTCCAAAAAAAGTGGCGCTGGCGTGGAGGACCTATATACTCCAAAATTGTGGTGTTTTGAGCAGCTACAATTTTTACAAAGCCATGTTCAACTACGGCGAAGTATTACTAATGTATGCATGCAAATATTTTTGTAAATATGTATATGCAATGTGTGAAAATCTCGTTTTCATTTCAGATTAGTGAAGAGAGTTGGGATGAGTCCAGTAGCGCAGAAAATCAAAAAAAACCAAAGGCGAAGCTGACATCAATAATATCAAGCATCTTATAACAGAAAAAAAACCAAAACCAAAATTCGACTGGATTGGAAAGCAAGTAAGCGAACAAATGGAAGAAATTGATGAAGAAGATCAGCCAAATGCTGTTATGGAAATTCAAAGTATAATGAACAAGTACTGGCAGAAAGCAATTAAAAAAAAGCAAGAACCTGCACTAAAGTTCTCGCCGTCAACCTCATCAAATAACTCGGGCAGAGACATTTTACAGGAGTCAATGCTTGGTGTATTTGATGAAGACGATTTTGAAACTTTTTAATGATGTCGACATAACTTTAAAGATCTCGTGTGCCTTTTAACACTCAGAAATGCCAAGTAACGAAATTTGTTTTGTTTTAAAAAACAAGCTATGAATTTAATGTTAACCTTTTTTGTTTTTTGTTAATGTTTTACTCTATACAAATTATTAAAACTGTCGAATGTTCAAATTTATGTTTATTTCAAAACTTAAGAACTAGTCATACGTTGATACAACTGAAATTGTATGTTAAATGAACTGAAATAAAACTTACACTAGTTTACAAATGTTTTGTTTGGTTTAGTTTCTGTACACATTTTACTTTGATAAATGTTTATCGCCAAAAAAGTTATTTATTTTTGCATAGACTGAAGAAGCTTAACACGAAAATTAGTTCCAATTAGTTTTTTTTGTTTTGTTGAATTGCAACTAATATGAGAGATCTCAAAATACACCGTGTCAAAATTATAAACGCATCACATATTGACAAGTTTCAACAATAAATTGTTTGTTATTATATTCAAGTATTTAAAAAAATTTTTTCTTCTTTAACAAACTTGAAACTTGTATTAATACGGATTTTGTTAAAGAAACTATTTTTTTAAATACTCGAATTAAATAACAAACAATTTATTGTTGAAACTTGTCAATATGTGATGCGCTTATAATTTTGACACGGGGTGTATATGCAGATTTTTGAGGTTTTTCGAAAAATCGATATTTTTTAATTTAACTTCTGATTAACCCAGTCTAATTTGCCTTCTTCGCAGAAGTATTCAGTAAAATCCTGTCTAATGCGTTCGGCTTCTCCTTTACGTGGATTATATGGCCCATCTGAAGCAGTACTCAGCGTAGTACTGCTATTCGAAGTATAGGAATTTATGTAATTATGGTCAGCTTGCAAGAGAAAATTGTGAAGCACGATACACGCCAAAGTGATTTTTTCAACTGTCTCAACCTTTACGTTCATAGTTGTTAAAAAAACACGGAATCTATTACAAAGTATGCCAAAAGCATGCTCTACGACGTGTCTTGCTCGTGATAAACGTAAGTTATATATTTGCTTCTTTTTGTTGTTCGTATGATATGGATAAGGTTTCATAATGTGTCTCTGTAGAGGGAAAGCATCATCCGCTACGACGACGTACGGCAAATTACGTCTTCTACCCACTGCAGAGTCTCGTGGCAAGCTTTCTTCGTTTTCTAGAATTTGTTTGAGTGGACTTCGTTGTAGCACACCGGCATCGTTTGCACGTCCATTTGTTCCTACATCCACAAATAAAAATCGGCAGTGGGCATCAACAAGAGCCAATAAAATTATGCTGTTGGTGCCCTTGTAATTGTGATAGAAAGCACCTTGCGTACGCGAGACTCGAAAGTTAATGTGCTTTCCGTCCAAAGCACCCAGACAGTTTGGAAATTGCCATTTTATAGCAAAATCCTTGGATATGAGTTCCCATTCTAAAGCGTTACTTGGTACCTTTAAAAAATAAGTATTTATAATATTGAAAATTTATATATTATTGATAAAATACATATGTACCTGCAAAAACGATTCTTTCAACTTCCCATAAATTGCTTCACACACCTCTGGTATAGTCCGGCAGATGAACGACGTTGATAGACGGGATTGATAGTTTAAACTTATAAACGATTCTCCTGTAAGAAATTGTGTTAGCTAAATATAATTCAAGAACTCATCACCCTGGGGAACCCCTCTTCTATTGTCAAAGGTATTCAACATTTCTTGTGCATATACACTTATGGACAAAATAATAGCTGTACACAGTTTTTTGTTTAATAACTTTAAATAATTTGTAATTAAAAATTTTTTTCTTTGTTTATATTAAGATTTTACTTTATAAAACCAAAATATGCGGAAATCATATCGCTTTATATTTTTAAACGAATGTTTACGTATGATAACAAGATATCATTGGTCAAAATAATAGGTGTAAAACACTTTTTTCTAAATAAAAACAATAATAAAGTAAAATCTTAACAAAGAAAAAAATGTTTAATTATAAATTATTTAAAGTTATTAAATAAAAACTGTACAACTATAGTTTTGGTCGGCAACGCCATAATATATTTGCGTAGAACTTACTTCGAAATTCACAAAAAAGTGCATTTTTTAAACCGAATTTAATAATAAATTTGTTGTAGTTATCCAATTAAGTGTACCCCCTTGACTAAAAGTGTGTGTAAAACTTGTTTGGATCAGGTCACCCATTCGAACACAATAGCCCGAAATTATTGGGCAAATAACTAAACCGTACCCTCAAGGACCAACCTGTAGCAAGGAATCGCAAAGTTAGCGCTAACTTTTCCGCTGCAGAAGTTGTTTCTCTCATTAACGTGCTGGAGCGTTCTATTTGCGGCTGAATAAGGCGTAGTAATAATTCAAATTGACTTTTATTTAACCGCAAATAATTATTATATCCTGCAGGATCTGAAAGTAGAAGCTCCTTCGTTAAGAATGAAAATGAACCTCGGTCATTTTTCATCGCTCTCCACGGCTTCATCCATACACGTTTTATTTTTTTTCTCCTGGCCAACGCAGCAACTTTTCCGCAAAGATCAACCAATTCTGTTTTATTAAAAATTACAAATGATATATGTACATACATATGTATCTAGGAGGAGCACTAAATTCAAGTTCAATTACTTACCTATAATAACTTCTTCATCGGCCTCTTCTATAATAGCATGACGCGTAGCTTCCAGTGCTTCTTTTAGGATTAAATATTTGTCCGGTTCCATTTTTCAGTTAAATTAATTAATAATTTGCAAATCAAGATGTACAACACGTGTTTCTGCTTTTCGCCAATTCACCAGTTTCACAAATGACAAATGTCAAAATAGAAGCCAAGAACCAAAAACTTGAATTCAACAGAATTGAAGCGTGTAAACGCAAATAGAAAACACAAAAGAGAATGAGCAAGAATTGCTTTCAAGTAGGTGAATAATGTAAATCGGGTGTTAAACAGCGCCACTTCCATTTGCAGCTGCTCATTTTGCGCGATTTGAGCTTCTGCCCTTCAGCTGTTACCTCGCCAAATCGCTGCATCACTCGCTCTTCAGATGATTTTAGCCGTTCAGCTATCTCTTCGACAATACTCTTCCTTTGTGAATCCAGTACGCTCCAGCCACAATGTAGGTGGGGAGCTCTCTTTTTTCTCTGTTTTACTGAGAGAACTATTCTGCGGAGTAGATACCGCTTGACGCGCAACTTTTCTTGTTGTCATATTTATTTTTATTTGAAATTAAACTGCGACGATTAAAAGTAATATAACTATTGCATACACAAATTGTCAACAGAGCTACTCGATATGAGGTGTAGAGATATTTCAGTGAGACCCGCTATCACTTCAAATGCAAACAATTGATCAAACACTCGGAATAAATATACAGCTGCAGCGCACTGACAAACACGTCTACTCAGCTTGACATTATTTGCAAAATTTTTCCTAACAAAAAATAAAACTTAAAACGTAACCATTATTTTCCGAGCAAAAAATAAAACTCAACAAATAACCATTACTTTCCGATCAAAAAATAAAATTCAAAACATAACGTCTATTTTCTGAATAAAAAATAAAACTTCAAAAGTAATCGTTATGTTTTGAGCAAAAAATATAACTCAGTTAATAACGATTAAAAAGTGATTTTTATAATAAAATTTGTAACCGTTGGTTATAACGAAAATTCTCATAACTGAACAATCAGTTGTATGGAAGATATATGTTATAGTGACCCAATCTTTGTTATTTTCACTGCAAGTATTCTGTTAATAATTACTAAAAACGGTGCGAATTTTCATGTTCATGTTATGGAAAAAAATCTCATATCCTAACAATCAACTGTATGGAAGCTATAGGTTATAGCAACCCGATCTTCACTAGTTTCACTGAAAGTATTCTTTTGATAATGAGTGACAACAGTGAAAAATTTCATGTTCCTAACTACTTAAATGGAGGAGTTATAACGAAAAATCGTATATCTGAACAATCAGTTTTATGGGAGCTATAGGTCATAGTGACCCGATCTTTGTTATTTTCACTGTAAGTATTCTGTTAATAATGAATGAAACAGGTGCGAATTTTTATGTTCCTAGCTGCATAAATGGAGAAGTTATGGCAAGAAATCTCATATCTGAACAATGAGTTGTATGTAGGCTATAGGTTATTGCTACCCGATCCGCACCATTTTCACTGAAAGTATTCTCTTGATAATGAGTGACAACAGTGCAAAATTTCATGTTCCTAGCTGCTTAAATGGGGAAGTTATAACGAAAAATCTCATATCTGAACAATCAGTTGTATGGGAGCTATATGTTATAGTGTTCCGATTCTTCCGGTTCCGACAAATGATTAAAACATTATAAAAATACACCCACATACCAAATTTCATCCGGATATCTCGAAAACTGAGAGACTATATTGCATACAAACAGACGGACAGACAGACAGAGGGATATGGCTAAATCGACTCAGCTCGACGTTCTGATCATTTAAGTATACAGTTGTAATAGACTTGAATTGATATGAAAAGAAATATATGTATGTATGTGGGTATATGAATATCGATCGCTTAAAACCGATCTCATATTTGTACTTACGCTGTAGGAATTTTAGGTCTATGCGCCATTTTCACAGTTATTTGTTAACTACTATGCTCATGTTAACCCACCATTTTTATACCTTTCATGAGCATGAAATGGTATTATAACTTTGGTCCGATGTTTGTAAGTACCAGAACAAAAAGAGATAGACCCATGAAAATGTATACTTATATGATCAGAACGTCGAGCTGAGTTGATTTAGCCATGTCAGCCTGTCCGTCTGTCCGTCTGTCTGTCTGTTTGTATGCTTTCTAGTCTCTCAGTTTTCGAGATATCCGGATCAAATTTGGTAGGTGGGT
>NW_016157774.1:175749-197137 GCF_001687245.7 Rhagoletis zephyria | reverse complement strand
GCAGCCCCCATACAACTGATTGTTCAGATATGAGGTCTTTTATCATAACTCCTCCATTTATGCAGCTAGGAACATGAAATTCGCACCTTTTTCATCATTATTAACAGAATACTTGCAGTCGGAAAATAACAAGATTGCGGTCACTACAACATATATCTTCCATACAATCTGATTGTTCAGATATGGGATTTTACTGTAAAACTCCTTTATTTGAACAGCTAAAACCGATAAATTTCGTAAGATATTTTATAAATAATAATACAAAGTCTACTGAGAAAATCGTCAAAATCTATGCTGTATAAGCTTTATCTCCTATAACACTGATTGTTAAGATACCAGTTTTTGCCATATATCTCCTTTATGTACGAAACTAAATCCAATAAATTGTGTTACCGGTTTACATACCGATCACATAGCAATGAAAATCACTTAGATTGGTGCCATATAAAGTATATCTTCCATACCTCTGATTGTTTAGATGCGATTTTTTATATAAGTATGTAACTCCTCTATCGATGTATGCAGATGTATTCAAAAGCAGTAATCTGTCAAAGTAAAATTTGCAGATGTTCATGAAAGGTATGAAGCCTTCGGCATAGCCGAAGACAGCGCTGCTCTTACTTGTTATTTCACAGTATCAGTTTGACTAATGGTTGATTGCAGTTAACTAATGTACATCCATTAGTTAACCAATCGCTAAAAACAGCTTTTTTTCTAGTAATTAACTAATGACTGGGAAAATGGCCCTTTGTAATGTAGTTTGACTATTGAATTAAAGACTTATTGTCAATTAAATGTAATGGTTTGTATTGCATGCACACGTTTTGCATTTTTAATCTCATAAATTGTTTATAATGACTTTTGCTAAAATTTCAAAATCAAAAGTTATCAAAACAAATTTTAAGGGACTGGTACATATTATTTTCTACTTTTTAGTCCATTTATAGAAGCGTTGTATATTAAAAAGTTTTTTTTTTATTCTATTTATCATGCTTTTGGTTGTCTCTTTTCGGGATATGCCCATATGTATGTAATCAACACGCAGAAAAAGAATCCCCGTTAACTAAATTTGCGATACCTAAAACAATGGCATTAGCACTGCATTGAAAACTTTTTGGCATTATGCGAGGCGAGAATACATACTTCTTTGGAAGAGGTGGGTGCTTTTCATTTGCAGATGTGCATTGTGCAATTTTCCTATGTCTATAAAAGGCGTTTTGGTGCGGAAAGTTTTTTTTTATTATTTAACGCATAATGCGAAAACTCTGAACGACCTTTAACTTGTTTTGTGCAGCATTTGTTTTTATGCATAAATTGAATATGCACAACTGTCAGATAAACCGATTTTATTGCAAATAAATCACACTCTTAAATATTCCCTTATTTCGGATAGCAATTTCCAGCGACTTTGTGAATTAAAAAATTGTATTTGTGATTTTCCATAAACCAACTGGAAGACGAAGTGTCCTATGTACACAATCAATAGCATAGCCAATATGGAAACAAGAAGAAAACTGGCCTACACGACATCCTGGTAAATGCCCCATAGGGACAGAAAAAGCAATCATTCAATAAGTCATTGAAAGTAACTACTTGCGGTTAGGGATGCAAATTTTGAGCAGTAACATCGATACATCGATGTTTCGATGCATCGGAGAAAAGAACATCGAGGCTAAAATACATCGCTAGAGAAACATCGATTTCCGATGTTTTGCAATTTGTTAATTTCTAGTTAAATATAAGCAATATTGAATACTTTAATAATTATGCATGTATTTTCCTGTATTTTATTATCCTTTCTATACCCTTTCTATTATTAGAATCAAAATGCATACCATCGTAAGGTCGTTCGGGCCTAAATATCCTAGGCCTGATCTTGTTAAAATTCTAAGGGGTGTTTGGTTCCTTTTTTAATGGCTAGGTTATTAGCATTCAGAATGAATCCAACAATTTTTTTGTTGAGCTTGGGGCCGTTTTTTATGAAAAATGTTGTGGAATGGCAACAATAATTTACAAAGTTAAGAAGTTATAGCTGCTATTTGGGAGATCACCACATCTACTAATCAGACTTCTTCAAGCGCGGTTACTGAGGAGATGTGGTGGTCTCCGAAATAGCAGCTATAACTTCTACCTTTTGGAAATTATTGTTGATTTTCTATAACATTTTTCATAAGAAACGGCCTCAAGCCCAATAAAATTGTTGAATATAATTGTCATAAGGCCATAAATAGCAAAAAAAATCTAAATAGATAACAAATTTAAGCTCAGTCAAACATACCGAAAGAAAGTCGGAGAGTATCCTTAAAGTCGATGTTTAAAACATCGGTAAAACTTCCATCGATGTATCGTTAATTTCGCGATGTTAGTAAATTGTAAACATCGATGGCAAACATCGAAAATTGAACCCATATTATCGATGTTTCTAAAACAAGTTTTACTCCTCGAATGACGTCCACCAGAAACTAAGGATAAGAAAAATCTCAGTCAGGGCCTCTGCGATCATGTGGCAAAGAGGCGCTTTCAAAGTTCTACACTTCCTTAGTAATAGATTGGCGCTTACACATATCGTCGTTTAAAGTACAAAACCGCGTAACTCACTTTGGCTGCCAAAAATTGGATTTGCTCACACAAACTCTTGGCTTAATCCTTATCCATTCGCTCTGAAATATACCAGCCAGAAATACGATTGCTTTATAAATAATAAAATTATAGTTTAAAAAACTAAAACCTCCCTATTATAATTGCCATTCGCACTGTCATCAGGTATGTAACTTGAGAATAGAAATCGCTGCATCTTTTAGGCGCATCAACATTACATAGTTACATCCCGAGTTAATAAAAAGAAGGTAAAAAGAGAACCATTTTGAAATATGAATGTTTTTACTCTCTAGAAAATAAATTATGCAACCTCACATATGCGGTTTTGCATTATCTTGATACGCGGTTTTGCATTTTGTTGATACGCGGTTTTGCACTTTAAACGACGATATATTAGTATTTGGCCGAGCTTCTCCTCCGATTTGTGGCGTGCGCCTTGATGTTGTCACACAAACGGGAGGGACCTACAGTTTTACGCCGACTTCGAACGGCGATTGTATTTTTATGAGAAGCTGTTTTTCGTGGCAGGAATACACTCGGGGGTTTGCCATTGCCTGCCGAGGGGCGACCGCTGTTAAGAAAAATGTTTTTGATGTGTATACATCTTTGGTTTCGGTAGGGGTAAAATTTGCGAAGCTGTAACGCATGTAACGCATGTGTATTTCAGCATAAAATTTATATTTTCATTAGAAGCACCCTGTGTTTGCTTGCTATTGCAAGCATACATTTAGGCATATTCATGTATGGTTGCATACATTTAGGCATATGCATAGTAAGAGGAAATGCGCNAACGCATGTGTATTTCAGCATAAAATTTATATTTTCATTAGAAGCACCCTGTGTTTGCTTGCTATTGCAAGCATACATTTAGGCATATTCATGTATGGTTGCATACATTTAGGCATATGCATAGTAAGAGGAAATGCGCTACAATTGATTACTACTTCCGATTATTTAAATTCCGCACATGCATACGGCTTTGTNATATGTATTGTGCACGTGAGTGCCTTTTTTGTGTATGTGTTGTGTACATACCCTGCAAAAATTTGAGGACCAGGTGGTCCACTGGGACCACTTCAAACGTAAAAAACTAATATATGTGTTGAACGCCACCTCTTCGTGGCCGATCGTCAATATTATTTGGTTGCCGAATGTGCCATGGTCCAAAACGAGTAGTTGTCTAGGTGGTCCCATGTTATGCAGCGTTGGACCAGAGGTGGTCAGGTCCAATGACATCGCAATGTTAATGTAACCATATGTTTTCCATATATTTGAACCATTTTAGTTACTAGTGTTGGCTACAAGGTAGCGTGGTCCTGTACTAGTACTTAACCTAGTCCCAATTTTTGCAGGGTATTTATTTATAAACGTATGTGTTCCTTTTCTTTTGTACGTGTTTATTGATATATGTGTACTGTAGTGTTTTCGGACGGTACTAGCTCTTACTGCCAATATACGAGTATTACATATATGGTATGGACTCATTTGTTGCAACTAGGCATGAATCACGTAACTTTGAAACGATAGTCGTTTAAACGATACTGACAAAACGATGTTGTCAAAACACTAATTTATGCATTTGTNCCCATATACGTAATACTTCTATATTGGCGGTAAGCTAACTTCCCAATGTGTAAGCATTCCGAAATCAAAGCGAGACAGTCTAGTACGGTTTTTGTATATGTATTGTGCACGTGAGTGCCTTTTTTGTGTATGTGTTGTGTACATACCCTGCAAAAATTTGAGGACCAGGTGGTCCACTGGGACCACTTCAAACGTAAAAAACTAATATATGTGTTGAACGCCACCTCTTCGTGGCCGATCGTCAATATTATTTGGTTGCCGAATGTGCCATGGTCCAAAACGAGTAGTTGTCTAGGTGGTCCCATGTTATGCAGCGTTGGACCAGAGGTGGTCAGGTCCAATGACATCGCAATGTTAATGTAACCATATGTTTTCCATATATTTGAACCATTTTAGTTACTAGTGTTGGCTACAAGGTAGCGTGGTCCTGTACTAGTACTTAACCTAGTCCCAATTTTTGCAGGGTATTTATTTATAAACGTATGTGTTCCTTTTCTTTTGTACGTGTTTATTGATATATGTGTACTGTAGTGTTTTCGGACGGTACTAGCTCTTACTGCCAATATACGAGTATTACATATATGGTATGGACTCATTTGTTGCAACTAGGCATGAATCACGTAACTTTGAAACGATAGTCGTTTAAACGATACTGACAAAACGATGTTGTCAAAACACTAATTTATGCATTTGTGTTGCTGTTACGTGTTACTGCTACTGTTACGTGAAGCAAAATTGGGATCGATTTGACGATATCGCACAAGCGATCAAACAATTTTTGATTTTTATGAAGCAAGACAATCTCGACGATATCGTTCAGACGATTGTCGTCATACGTGATTCATGCGCTGGTTTTGATATTCGTAGATGGTTTTAGGCATAGGTTTAGTAGTCTATTTTGATAAAAAAGCAAGGCGAAAATTAAAAAAAAATACTGAAACCATTTTAACTGGGACCGTTGATAACTGATGAACATACATGAATATATATATGTATAATATGCATATGTATGGATGATATAATAGCTCTGATCCAATACTTTTTGTGTAAAATTATGGAAAAATGTCAAACAACAAAATCACCCTCTGAAGTGAGAGTAAAAAGTGAGTAACAGGAAAACGTACGGAACAAAAAAGCATCGGGTAAAATCCTGCAACTTCAACCTCTACACAACTCTCCCAAAAATCGCTCTCATTTACATGAACCACAGATTATATTCCGAAAAGAAAAACAAAATTTAGGAATATATACAAATAGAAATGCTCAAACTATAAGCTCAAAAACAATAACTGATGCGGTGTTTCCAAGATATTTTAACGCCCTTGAGTCATAAGTTATATACAAGTATCATATTCTATCAATCATACCGATAATTTCATGTATTAAAACAATTAAAAATGAAAATGAATAAAAAAATAATCAGCAAAATGAATAAAATTTAGTGAAATTAATGTTTAATTTCTAACCTAACCTACATTTGTATGTATGTAACTGAATCGCCTAATAATAGCTTACATATAAAAAGAATATCCTAATTTTCGAGCTTAACTCCCTAATCTGTTATTAGAAAAAGAGATTAGCCATGCAAAATTATAATTAAAAATATCTCAGATTAAACCGATAACTTTTTGGTGTCCAACCTAGTTTTATCGATTATACTTGCGAAGAAGAGGAGGAATGTCAAATGTTAAAGTAAACAAAAATTGACGCTCGTAAGGAGAATAGGTTTGTAAAGGTATTTTTAATAAAATATTCAGTTAAAATATATTTAAATGGCATAATATGTGTTGCAAAAAAAAGTTAGCTGTCAAATTGGTTGTGCTTGTTATTCACACAACTCGAGGAAAAGTTAAACTTCTTCTCTGTGCCACCGTGGTCACTTTTTTCTGCAACACATATATGTATATCTATATGTAAACGTACTTTTATGCTTTACCATTCGCATATGTATGTTTACAAATCAAATTTCATGAGTACCTAGTACTTACGCCTTTTTTTCTAAATTTTTTTTGTGAAGTTGCTTTGACCAGGGCTTAAACCCAGGCCCTGCAGAGGGGATCGCGTACTGCTTACGGCTACACCACAGCAGCCGCCTTCTTCCTTAACCCCATACTTCATTTAGCTGTCTATAAAAAATATTCGAAGAGCTTTCAGAGCTGAATTAATATCTAACATAACCTGTCACTATATCGAAAAGCTGATTGGTTATATTATATTGAAGGTGGTATTTGCGCAAAGCTCCAGATTTTTTCTCAAAATTCAATTTACTGTATATTATTATATTCCCTGTGAGTATATGCCCTGCGGTAGAAGCACCGAAATCATTTGGGTCAGGAGACAACGATGGTGAAGGGCGCGAACTTAATACTGCTTCTATCTCCACTACTGTGCATTGAGTCCTTCGAATGTAAACTTGGTGTTTCTGACAGAGCGCCCCAATAGAAATTTGGCGCTCTGAACCGCGGTCTCCCAAAGGCCACTAAAATATGGGGCAGCCGGTGGAAAAAATTAAATTTTATTTCATCTGGTAAGCAATATGCTTGAAAGGCACACAGGCTGCCTAGTGTCTAAATATGCACCCTTTTAATTATCTTAGATTGTTGCATTCTCCAACAAAGTTGGTAGCGTTGTAACAATAGATGTAGGTCAGTGGTCAGCACCCTGTAAATCTGCGTTTGAAAGCATTCAAGACTTCAATATGTACCCATACACCCTGTACACCCGGTAAACAAATATGTAGGTACTTATGGGTATGTATGATTTATTAGGACCTTTTTCACGTATGCGAGAGTAACTATCATAACTACTACACGGCGCTCCCCCTCCCTAGCAATCTAATTATTACTATTTAGGAACAAAAATCAATTACGGTTTCAGTTCCACAATGCAAATTTATTAATTTATTTTGTTTGTATGTAGGGATGTGCAGGATAGAGATTTTGCCGGATAACCGGATTCCAGTTACCACGTAAAAAATAAGAGCCGGATTCGGATATTCGATTGGATATCCGGAAGGCTGCTGGGCTGAGATTTCCAATAATAGACCGTTTCCTATATCAGGCAAAGTATATCGCATTTTTCAATGAAATTCGCAGGAGGTGTTGAGGAGGTGCTCATCGACCGATATCATCAAGATTTTGTGTACAAATGATAACAGTTTTAAAGTTATTTGTTGGTAAAATTTCCCCACTATTTCACTTTTTTATAAAAACACCATCTTTCCTTCATAAACAAATGAATGCACATTGTTTTTACTAAATATTTAACCATTAATGCTTATAAAAGTGTTTTTAAAATAAGTTTCTATTCGCAAACAATCGTAAACACACAATTGTTGAGCGATGGCCGTGAAGTATGTAATGCCAGATCGCTGAAAATTTAAATACATAGATATCTTTACCAGGGATGATAAATGCGTTTTTTAATTTTGTACCAAACTGCAAAAAAATTACCATATCAGCCGAAAAGTACCAATTAAGTTAATTCCTTTATGGGTACGTTCTTTTAAAATCTCCAGTAAAACCTTTCCAGCAACAAAATTCCTGTGAAATGGTGAAATCTGTTCTCTCACAAGAGAAAAATATCCAGTATAGTATGCGAAAAGAAAGTTTGCAGAAACTTTCAAGATATCCGAACAGCTGATGGAATTTTTGTCTTCATTAAAAAATGTAAAAAGAAAAAATTCTCCATCAACCTTAAGTTCAGGCCGGATCCCTGTAACGTTTTCCAAGTAGAGGGAGTCGCAATACAGGAGGCTTGGGATTGTTTGCTCTCAGTGTAACACCCCTACAATGCAGGGAACATTTGAGAAATTGCTCAGGGTCTGGGTACTTCCCTGACCTCATGCGGTCTACTTCTGGACAGATGGGCCTTTAGTCAGCTCAGCGTGCGCTGGGCAAAGACCTTTGAATGGAGGGCGGCTAAGGCCTTCTGGTAATGTGTAGACCGGTGTGGTCCAAGGAGCTCGTGAGACTAAGCAAGTTACACTTACACTTCTCACTTCTAGTGGGAGTTCTAATACCATGTTCTGACCGACAACGAAAACACCTTGAAAACGAGTTTTGGGATGTGGGCTGAAGGCTGTTCAACCCGACTGTTGGTGTTTTCGTTGACATTTCTTTCATCTTTGTTTACAGTTTTGCTACACAAAAACAAAACCAAAATACTTTTCCTTCAATTTCTTTTCATTAACAACCTTTTACTTCCATGCTTACTTTATTTTGGCCAGCCAATTAACAATAAATACGAAATGACTATTAAAGATGATAAAATATGACTTCCACTTCGATAAATAATCGAAAAAAACTAGTGCAGACACCGATCGGAATGAGTGGAACGTGAGTTTTCAAGTGGTTTTCAGCGAAAACTAGTTTTCGTTTGACAGATTTTACATGGACGAAAACACAAGTTTTAGGTCGAAAACCAGTTTTACCAACGAAAACATGTTTTCGATGTCGGTCAGAACATGGTATAACTGGTCATTGCGTGATAGGTAAGCATGCAGTAAGGCTGAATATCATCGATGACAATGAATAGTTAAATAAATATTAAAATAAAATATTTAGTTTTTTCTACGGTTTATATTATTACTGAAACTGTTCATTGATTTTAGCAGGTCTTTCGTTTTTAATAAACACCACGTGCATTTATGAAGTGGAACAAGTAAGAGCAGCGCTGTCTTCGGATATGCCGAAGGCTTCATACCTTTTATGAACATCTGAAAATTTTACTTTAGCAGATTACTGCATTTGAAAAAATTTATATATTCACAGCATACATAGATAGAGGAGATACATATGTAAAAAATATTTTCTAAATAATCAGAGGAATGGAAGATATACCAATCTAAGTGATTTTCACTGCTGTGTGATCGGTATGTGAACCGGTAACACAATTTAATGGGTTTAGCTTCCAACATAAGAGGGATATGTCGCAAAAACTTGTATCTGAACAATCAGTGGTATAGGAGATAAAGCTTAAACAGCAGAGATTTTGACGATTTTCTCAGTAGACTTTGTATTATTATTTATAAAATATCTTACGAAATTTATCGGTTTAAGCTGTCCAAATAAAGGAGTTTTACAGAAAAACCCCATATCTGAACAATCAGTTATATGTAGGCATTAAATAGGTTATGGTGACTCGATCTTTGTTAATTTTACTGTAAGCTTTCTGTTGATAATGAGTGAAAACAGTGCGAAATTTCATGTTTCTACTTGCATATATGGAGGAGTTATAACAAAGAATGTCATATCTGAACAATCAGTTGTATGGAGGCTATAGGTTATAGCCACCCGATCTTCGCCTTTTTTATTGTGAGTATTCGCAAAATTTCATGTTCTTAGCTGCATAAATGGAGGAGTTATAACGAAAACTCTCATAACTGAACAATNGAGTTATAACAAAGAATGTCATATCTGAACAATCAGTTGTATGGAGGCTATAGGTTATAGCCACCCGATCTTCGCCTTTTTTATTGTGAGTATTCGCAAAATTTCATGTTCTTAGCTGCATAAATGGAGGAGTTATAACGAAAACTCTCATAACTGAACAATCAGTTGTATGGGAGATATGTGTTATTCTGACCCAATCTTTGTTATTTTCACTGTACGTATTCTGTTATTAATGACTGAAAACGGTGCGAATTTTTATGTTCCTAGCTGCATAAATGGAGAATTTATGGCAAAAAATCTCACATCTGAACAATCTACTGTATGGAGGTCCCTAGCTACTTAAATGGAGGAGTTATAACGAAAAATCGTATATCTGAACAATCAGTTTTATGGGAGCTATAGCTTATAGTGACCCGATATTTGTTATTTTCACTGTAAGTATTCTGTTAATAGTGAGTGAAAACGGTGCGAATTTTTATGTTCCTAGCTGCATAAATAGCGAAGTTATGGCAAGAAATCTGATATCTGAACAATCAGTTGTATGGAGGCTATAGGTTATAGCGACCCGATCTTCGCTTAGCTACATAAATGGAGAAGTTATAACGATAAATCTCATATCTGAACAATCAGTTGTATGGGAGCTATA
This sequence comes from Rhagoletis zephyria, assembly GCF_001687245.7. Lineage (NCBI taxonomy): Eukaryota > Metazoa > Arthropoda > Insecta > Diptera > Tephritidae > Rhagoletis > Rhagoletis zephyria. Next base: position 186,916 of record NW_016157774.1, on the reverse strand, counting down.
TGTTATAGTGGTACGATTCTTCCGGTTCCGACAAATAATTAATACGTTATAAAAATACGCCCACGTACCAAATTTCATCCGGATATCTCGAAAACTGAGAGACTGGATTGCATACAAACTAGGGTTGCCAGATTTTTTATGCGGGAAATAAGTACGTTAGAGTTTTTCATGCTAAAAAAATCAGTACTTTTCGGTACATTTTTATTCAAAGCAAAATTATGAGTGTAAGTAACAGACAATATTTTAAAACGCCAGAGTACGTTTTTAGCAATATTTTGGTATATAAAAAACATAGTTCATAAAAAATAAAAGTGTCATTCATTTTAACATGAGTGTACACATCATTGTACACAGAAGCCAATAAATTATTTGATATTTATGACATTGTTGAATAGCAGTAATGAGATCATTTCCATCTTCAGTCTTTAAATAGTCAAAGAATTCTATACATTTAATTTTAAAATTACTTTTAATTTGAAGGTCACTTTAAAAAATCTTAATTAGAAGCCGGTTTCTCTCTTTACGCCAGGAAGCAAACTTTATGCTCTCAGATGCTTCGTTGAGTGTGGTATTACAAAAAAAAAAAAATATTTTAAACTGTGAAAAAGTACCACTATTTAAGGACTTCATCTATATTTCGTCATGGCTTAAATTTATTTTTTCAACTATGCAAAAACTTTGAAAGACTAAGAATTCGCTGAAAAGAGTATTTAACTCTATGTCCAATACTAACAACACTCGACAAAAAAACGTCAGCCTTATTTTTAAATAATTTAGGCTCCATCATATTATTGCAACTGGAATGTATAGTGTTCGTCCGATACCACCATGTACTCGATACCAGTACTCATTTTAGAACATCGAAGGGGTACTCGATGCTACTCAAAGTATCGCTAGAAAATACTCGATTCGACTTGTACTCAAAAGTACTCAGACGAAATATTTCAAAACAGTTTTGCATTTTTTTTTTAATAAATAAAACTATCTTTTATGTGCTACAAAGATATAATTTAATTCAAGAAGGCTTTTTAATATATATACATACATATAGGTAAATACATATTCTCGCAACTTTTATATGTTAGTTACAAAGACATAATTTAATTTAGAAATGGCGTATTTAATTCAGAAATGGCTTTTTGAATATGAAAATATATGCTTATTTTTAACATAAATATCTACACTGAGGGAAAAAAATGTTAGAATTAACAAAAAAGGTGCTAAATTAAAAAAAAATACGCATATGAAAGAGCACCAACCCAACTTGTTTTAATTTGAGTATTTACGTCATAAAATATGTCGTTGTGAAGTGCACAGATGCTTTTACGTAATTAAGAGGAAAAAATAGATATTTATTTTATATTCCGATAGATGGTAATTGAACCCGGACCCTCTTCTCTTTACACTCAGCTACAGCCATACATATAAATGTGTTTTCAAATGTTGAGTTTGAATCAGATAAACACCCTGCAGTAAATCGGTCTAGTTCAGAACTAGCGTAGAACTAGCTCTTTAAGAGGCGGTACTGGTTCTCGATCTATCCCAACGCAATGCTTTGTCTCTTTTTACATGGCGATGTCCTACGAAATGGAAATTGCCACCTCTGCAGAACTTTCGAACTAGTTCCGAACTGGTGCTATTTTCGACAGTTCTGGGACAATAAGTTTATTATGAGAAAAAATTTTAAAACTAGATTAATGCATATCTTTTCTTTTCTGAACTGTTCCCATTTTGGACAGATCTGCTACAATAAGTTTTTTTATAAAAAAAATTGTGATTATTCGATTTTTTGATATTTTTAAATTTATTCGGTTCTTTTACAGATTGCATTTTATTAAATTTTTTTATTTTATTTATATTAAAATTGGATCATTTTCTCTTCAATTTTTTAGCGGCACTCAACAATTTAAATTTATTAAATCTGAAAATCACAACCACCGCGATTTGAACTCGCGACCAACGATGTTAGAGTCGGACGTCTTCCCGCTGAGATATTGTAGTATTGTACGAGAAGTGAGAATTTGTGCATTTACTTCTCAACAGAGCGCAACTAGCACACCAAAAATTTAAACTATCCCTTTCTGCAACCGTTTTGCACTAGTTCAGAGATAGTTCTGAAATGTATAGCGCGGAACTAGCGCTTTCACAGACTGTCTCTAAATTTTACTGCAGGGCATGTACTATGTATGTGTGTATGTGTTGTCGCCGCTGTGCATGCTTTGTATACATATACAGTAAAACCCGCTTAAGTACCTCACGAAAAATGTCAGCTTTTTGAGGTACTTAGGCGGGTTGGGTACTTAAAAGAACCCGCTTAAGTACCTCGATGCGGGTACTTAAGCGAACATAAATATTGATGTAGTTACATATTTTTGTTAACTTACATAGATATGTGAATCCTTGAATAAAACATGAACATTTAATGAAGTAGTAGTGTAGTTTAAAAGCAAGACCGTAGCATTATTTAAGATCTTTCAATTAAAATGCAGTTCATTCCCTAATAAATACCATATAAACCTAAGCTTAAAATTTTATAAAACACTTAAAAAAAAATTCACCAAAATTTAGAATGTTTTTTCTCAGAAGTGTTTTTTGAGTATACACTCTTATAGGCCATTCAATTTTAGTATAATAATATCCAAGTTTCAAGTGGCTAAAAATTTGCCGTTGAGTTTTTATAATTTTTTTGCGAACGTGTGTAGCGCTGCCACTTTATTTCAGATTATGTGAATATTTTAAGGAATCCTAAAAGAGCACTTAAAAGGGGAAAATTATAAGAAAAATGGTAAATGGGGTACGAAAAATTTAGGTACTTAGGCGGGTTGGGTAAATAAGCGGGGAGGTACTTAAGAGAGATTTTCTTCAGATTACATTCAAAAATACACATTGCCCAAAAATGTTGGTTACTTAAGCGGGTTAGGTAATTAAACGGGAGGGTACTTAAGCGGGTTTCACTGTACTTTCTTAAATACATATGAAAAAGCATCCGAGACGTGCAAAAGGCAATCCGTGCTGTGAAAAATGCTTCATTTTAATACGGGTGTATTTGAATTGAATATTTCCATTATACGTAGTGTATGTATAATAGAAATATTAAATTTTGAACACTTTTCACTTGATTTAAATACGAAAATTTTTAAGCGGTAATCAAATAAAAAATTTTAATTTTTACAACACGTTTTTTTCCTCAGTGTATATACGTATTTTTCCTGCGAAACGCAGGCTATTGTTGTATAAAATACCATAAAGCTTCAACACATGGATGCGGCGAGGTTACATANGTAGGTATCGAAAAAAAGTACTCGTACCGAGACCCAATACCAAGTTAAATTATGCTCCAATTCTTTTTCTTCTACGTTTATGCCTAATATGAATCGTCCTGTGCTTTTAGGCAACTTAATTGCCAGCGAAAACCGCGAGAAGGCGTCAAAGTCGACATAATGCAAAGTATACACGATCCAATTGCTTCACCAAAGTCGAGGGCTTACAATGTTTACACGGCCAATTGTTCGGGTGGAATTGTGAAGTGGATGAATGTTCAGTACTGATGTTTTAACGTGATGTAAAAGTCACTGAGTAACTCTATTATTCTTCGCGCTCTAAACATTAGCGGGCAAAGATAGGGGCAAATAGCTACATATGTTATTGAAGAAAAGAAACAAAAAAAAGAGTTGAGCCCAGAAAATTTAAATGCTATCTTCGAATCTAGTCTGTAGAAAATATATGGCTCATTCCATCTCAAATCACCCAGACCGAGGGAAATTCGAATTTTTCGAAGAATGAATTTTTTTCTTTTTCTCTCTTAATAGCAACTTTTGATGAAATCGCTTATAACTGCCGCAAAAAAGCAAGGATTTCAACGATTTTTTTTTAATTGCAGATATTGATCTACTGAATCGATCTATTAAACTAAACATCAGTAATTGTTTATTAATAATTAATTATTGTTTATAAAAAAAAAAATTTCAAATTGATTTTTTTCAAATTGCCACATTTTTTTCTCTCAAACTTTTTTGTCTATTAGGGAATAGTATAAACTATTTTCAGTACAAGTATCAATATGCTAAAACTGGTCGTTTTCGAGTTATGATTTTTTTCTGAAAATGCATTTATATGATACTAGCAGATTTTCGTGCCAGTTAAGGGCACATAAATTGTTGCCCATTATGATAAAATTTCCTTGCTGGAAATTTTTTGAGGTTGCCCGATCAGAGCCAAAAGTTTTTCCCAATTGGACCCTAACCTTGGCCCGATTGGGGCCCAATTAGGAATAAGGTCGAAATAACACGCGATTTGCCCTATCTACCGAAGATTTCCCCAACCAGTGATCAAAATTTGCTCAAAGTGAACAAGCATACGCAATTAAAACGTTTTTATCGAAAAAATCACATATAGGCATATCAAAATTCCCTACGAAAGAAATTATTTTTAAATTTTTTTCTTGAAAAATTTTCCACATACAAATTTTTTGATAAAAACATGTTTTTGAAAATATGCCATCTCAAAAAAATTTGTTTTTGTTATTTTATGGTCTTATAACAATTATATTCAACAATTTTTATTGAGCTTGAGGCCGTTTTTAATGAAAAGCTTATTGTGCAACAATAATTTGAAAAAATGGTAGAAGTGATAGCTATTTCGGAAATCACCACATTTCTTCATCAGACTTCAAATTATTGTTGCGTTTTCACAATAAGGTTTTCATTAAAAATGGCCTCAAGCTCAATAAAAATTTTTGAATATACAAATTTTTTTATAAAAAAAAATAGTTTTTGAAAATATGCCATCTCAAAAAAATTAAAAAAAATCACAATGGTAGCACCTAGTGTTGCGCAATATTTAAGTATAGTATTATGGGGTGAACTCTATTTACAATAATTTGAGTTATCCATTTTTTTACACCGAAGTTGAGTAAAATGAGTACATTACAAATTTAAAAATTTTTTAAATTTTGCTTAGAATTTTTTGAGTATGCAATTTTGTAGGCCATTAAGTTTGAGTATATTAAAGTGCAAGTATTAAGCTACAGGAAAATTGCGTTGATTTTTAATATTGTTTATGCTGACGGCTTCTTGGACTTTTTCCGTATCGAAGAAAATGCGTAAAACCGTATTCAAAGAAAATTAAAAAAAAATTTACGCCAGTTTTGCAATTGCAAGTGCAAGCTCTTTGTTATACTAAAATTTGATGGGCTATAAAACTGCATATTCAAAAAAATTCTTAAAAAGTTTAAAAAATCTGTAAATTGGTAATGTTCTCATTTTACTAAACTTCGGTGTAAAAAAAATTCGGGCTAAAGTTGGGGCCCAATTGGGAAAAACTTTTGGCTCTGATCGGGCAACCTCAAAAAATTTCCAGCAAGGAAACTTTATCATAATGGGCAACAATTTTTGTGCCCTCAACTGGCACGAAAATCTGCTAGCATCATATAAATGCATTTTCAGAAAAAAAATCATAACTCGAAAACGACGAGTTTTAGCATATTGATACTTGTACTGAAAATATTTTATACTATTCCGTAATAGACAAAAAAGTTTGAGGGGAAAAAAATGTGGCAGTTTGGAAAAAATCAATTCGAAAAATTTTTTTTTGTTTATAAACAATAATTAATTATTTATAAACATTTACTGACGTTTAGTTCACTAGATCGATTCAGTAGATCAATATCTGCAATCTAAAAAAAAATCGTTAAAATCCTTGCTTTTTTGCTGCAGTTATAAGCGATTTCATCAAAAGTTGCTTTTACTAGAGGAAAAAGGAAGCGTTCGTTCTCAAAAAGAAAAAAATCATTATTCGAAAAATTCGAGTTTCTGAGCAAAAAGAAAAAAATACGTGTCTCCTGAAATTGTGCAAGGAACAATCCCTGTGAGTTTTATCGCAAACTTAAATTCACTTTCGCTCGGCCTGGGTGATTCGAGATGGAATATGGATATTAAAGTGGTGAAAAAAAAAAATTATTTTTGGAAGTTCCTAAGCGCTACATCAAAATATTGTTATTTGTGAGAAAAAATGAGACACGTATTTCTTTATTAAAAAAAATTAACTTTGGGGGTCGCGCTAATCGGTTTTTTATAAAAATGCTGATGTTTTAAATTTTTTTATTTTCGTGATATGTTATAGGGCAGCTAAAAAGTTTATTTTTACATGTAATTACTCAGGTATTATTGGGGTATATTCCCTTAATTACATACCTGTCTTGGACAGTTAGAATGGGAAGAGTGCCACTTCCCTGCAGGAAATTGAATTAGTTTGAAAGTAATTTATAAACTACTTTATTTTCAATGATAACTAATTGAAATTCCCATTATTTTACCTGCATCCAACTCATTTATTTAACATGGCGAAGTCCTAGGAAGCAGTCAATTGCCTTTTCCTGCATGTATTTTCAACTACGTTAAAATGAATTTGGCTTAAACAACTTCAAAGTCAGTATGTTTCGTTTGAATGCTTTCGTTCCGTACTTCACAGATGCTTTTTCATAACTAAGCAAAACCGAAATTAAAAATTTAAAATTAAATGAGATTTGAACATGGACATTCTTGGCTGCGACCAATTGAAGCAAACGCTCAGCTACAACCAGGCATATAAATGTGCTTTCAAATGTTCAGCTTGAATTGTGTGCAAGCAGCAGGTCGACTGTCCGACTCTGCATTTAATTTCAACTACTTTAAAATGAATTTGGTTTACACAACTTAAAAGTCAGTATGTTTCTTTTGAATACGCTTGCGTTCTGGACTTCACAGATGCTTTTTCATACTTCCAAGACACAAATTGTTTTTTTGAGAAAAAGAGTATAAAAATTCGAAACATTTACTCATTGCATTTGTTTTAAAGTAGTCTTTCAATTAGTTGATTTAAAAAAAGTCACTTGTTTCCGTCAGGGTTGCTTCACTATATCCGAACTGTAGATTTCGTTTACGAAGACGTACCACATGAAATAGAGAAGCAAAAATATGATATGAACGTATACTCGATACAAGCAGGTGGCATGAATGGCGCAATAAACAGGTGATGTAATAAAACAGCTTCTTCGCTTTATTTTCTGGAATTCGGCTGCTTCATAATCAAATTTTATATGCAAATTTTCAAATAAGGCAGTGTCAGAATCTTTCTTCTCACTCTAATATTACTTCACCTGGTGTAATTGCACCATGAGTTGGGTGCTTCCAATAACACCATACGAAATAATTCCCATTACTTGGACATTAAAAAGCAGTTTCAGATGTGAACTACATACTGTCATTTTATTATTATTATTTTTTCTGAACGGTTATAATGCCACAAGCGCATTATTGCGAAAGGAGGGAGGGGGCGGGGGACGCGAGCTCGACGTCGAGCGCGGCGGGGCGCGGGGCGGCGCGCGAACGTGGACCTTTAAAAGTCCGTGATTAATAATCCTAGTGACTACCTATGTGCACTTTTTTGCTTTATTACTCAATTGTTAAGTTTAAAAGTTGATCTTATTGCTCAACGAGAAATGAAATAAAGTAAATTTACATTTATTATACCACTACCCTATCGGAAACACACACAACCAAAAACAAATTTATGTTATTTCACATTCAATTGGGAAATAGCACACATTTGCGTTATTGCCGTTTGTGTTATTTCAATTTGAATATTCCGTTTGCAGAACTCTGATATCTTATCGGTAACCGAAGATATAGCAATGGGAGGGGCGGGTNTTATTTTACCTGCATCCAACTCATTTATTTAACATGGCGAAGTCCTAGGAAGCAGTCAATTGCCTTTTCCTGCATGTATTTTCAACTACGTTAAAATGAATTTGGCTTAAACAACTTCAAAGTCAGTATGTTTCGTTTGAATGCTTTCGTTCCGTACTTCACAGATGCTTTTTCATAACTAAGCAAAACCGAAATTAAAAATTTAAAATTAAATGAGATTTGAACATGGACATTCTTGGCTGCGACCAATTGAAGCAAACGCTCAGCTACAACCAGGCATATAAATGTGCTTTCAAATGTTCAGCTTGAATTGTGTGCAAGCAGCAGGTCGACTGTCCGACTCTGCATTTAATTTCAACTACTTTAAAATGAATTTGGTTTACACAACTTAAAAGTCAGTATGTTTCTTTTGAATACGCTTGCGTTCTGGACTTCACAGATGCTTTTTCATACTTCCAAGACACAAATTGTTTTTTTGAGAAAAAGAGTATAAAAATTCGAAACATTTACTCATTGCATTTGTTTTAAAGTAGTCTTTCAATTAGTTGATTTAAAAAAAGTCACTTGTTTCCGTCAGGGTTGCTTCACTATATCCGAACTGTAGATTTCGTTTACGAAGACGTACCACATGAAATAGAGAAGCAAAAATATGATATGAACGTATACTCGATACAAGCAGGTGGCATGAATGGCGCAATAAACAGGTGATGTAATAAAACAGCTTCTTCGCTTTATTTTCTGGAATTCGGCTGCTTCATAATCAAATTTTATATGCAAATTTTCAAATAAGGCAGTGTCAGAATCTTTCTTCTCACTCTAATATTACTTCACCTGGTGTAATTGCACCATGAGTTGGGTGCTTCCAATAACACCATACGAAATAATTCCCATTACTTGGACATTAAAAAGCAGTTTCAGATGTGAACTACATACTGTCATTTTATTATTATTATTTTTTCTGAACGGTTATAATGCCACAAGCGCATTATTGCGAAAGGAGGGAGGGGGCGGGGGACGCGAGCTCGACGTCGAGCGCGGCGGGGCGCGGGGCGGCGCGCGAACGTGGACCTTTAAAAGTCCGTGATTAATAATCCTAGTGACTACCTATGTGCACTTTTTTGCTTTATTACTCAATTGTTAAGTTTAAAAGTTGATCTTATTGCTCAACGAGAAATGAAATAAAGTAAATTTACATTTATTATACCACTACCCTATCGGAAACACACACAACCAAAAACAAATTTATGTTATTTCACATTCAATTGGGAAATAGCACACATTTGCGTTATTGCCGTTTGTGTTATTTCAATTTGAATATTCCGTTTGCAGAACTCTGATATCTTATCGGTAACCGAAGATATAGCAATGGGAGGGGCGGGTGAAATAACACAAACGGCAATAACGCAAATTTGTGTTATTTCCCAGTTGAATGTGAAATAACACAAATTTGCTTTAATTCATTTCTCGTTGAGCAATAAGACCAACTTTAAAACTTAACAATTGAGTAATAAAGCACAATAGTGCACATAGGTAGTCACCCAGTTACATTTGACAAAAAGAAGTACATGAACAAGTAAAATGGACGGATTTGCAAGTCTTCAATTTTGAAAGTGCCCAGCGTTGCGGCGGTCCGCGCTGGCGCACCGCGCCACCCCGCGCATCGCCGCGCTCGCGCTCGCTTCCCGCATCCCCCTCCCTTCGTTTCGCACTGGTGACATTATAACCGTTTAGAAAAAAGAATAATGTGTTACGGATGCCAGACGTACTGATTTTATCAGTACAGTACTGATTTTTCAACTCTTGTACTGATTTTATTCATTTCTTTAATCAGTGCGCTAATGTCCCGAATTTTCAAAATTTGTACTGAATTTTCTATACAAACAAAATACTTTAGTATTTTATTAAGGATTTTACATAACGCTGGAACTTCCTTAAACTGTACTATAAAAAATAAGAAGAAAATAATTTATTTATAGTTGGCATGTTTTAGATAATGTTTTATATGCCCAAGAAATTAATACAACAAAAAGATCAATCGTTTTATGGGCATATCGCCGGGGCGTTACGTACCAGTCTCGATAATATGATGGAGCTTAAATTATTTAAAAAGAAGGCTTACATTTTTTTCTAGTGTTTTTAATTATCTCGAAAATAACTTTCAGTTTAATAACAATAAATTTCAATATTCAAATGGCTTTTGCCTGTAGCTTACAACTCCTTTTTCTCAATTTACTGACTCTGTAAAAGAGTTTTGCATACAAGACATAGAGTTATACGGTAGACAAACGGGCTCGATTATTTGCATAACCAGCCTTAACCCTCTAGTGCCCAAGACCGCCTCTAGGCAAATTCGGGGAAGCCCAAAAATTCATTTTGTTGCGTTTGCAGCACACGCTTACGCTTGGATCAGCAATCACAGTCATTTGAAGTTGGAAGTTTGTGAAATTCGGTCGAATTATTATTTTGCAAGAAGTTTATATTACAAAAAATAAAAAAAAATATCCAAAGTGGTCGCATCTGCAAATAAAAATTATTGTCGTGTGTCTGGTAGTGTTCTGAACGCATAAATTGCATTCAATTTCAAAAAAAAAGTGTTTGCTAAACTTTTACACGCCTTTTATGATAGCCCATCTAGAGGCGGTCTTGGGATAACTCGGAACAAAAAAAAGATAAGGTAAGTTTGAAAGTGGAAAGATTTAAAAGGCATTAAAGCCTATAATATGAGTTTAATAGATATGGATAATCGACAAAAGTTTGAGTTATCATCGCTCAATGATGAAGAGATTGCGAAATTTTTGGATATGATGGAATTCGATTATAATACAGACGTAGAAGAAGAGTTGGAAGACGGTTTGGAGGATGATGTTTACGAGGCAGAGTTTCCTATCAACGATGGAGTTGATGAGGCGATTAATATAGCGGTAGATATGTCAGATTCTATGCTGGTATCTGAAATCTGTGTTGATTCAAGTGGAAGTCCCGCGTCGTGCGCACAGTTATTATCTCCCTCTCCTTCGACTCCTAGATCACAGAACCGCAAACGCAAAGCACCTGCTGAGCAGTATGTCAGTGAATCTTTTGGGAATTGACTCGGATCCGGTGAATTTTCGATGACAACACTGGTAAAAACGGCCAGTTGTTGTCTTTTGTACAAGTAAGCAAACGAAGCAGTCGAGTTTCGCGTTCGCGGTAGCCGAGTGGTGAGAGTTGCGAGCTACAAGCCTGTAGCTGCCAGGTTCGATACTCGGTTGGAGCGATTGCGAAAAATTTTTTGTTTTTATTATTTATTTTATTTTTTTTATTTATATATTTAATTTTACTTTATTTTATTTTCATTTGCCTTTTTTTATATCACATTTCTTATTTTACTATTAGTTAATTTTAATTTTTAGAGATGAATTTTGTTAAAAATTCAACAACAACTAACTGAAAGTAACGTAAAAAAATATAGAACTTATAAAAAAAAGAATGAAAAAGAAATA
>NW_016157774.1:153965-174754 GCF_001687245.7 Rhagoletis zephyria | reverse complement strand
GAAGACAACGTCATAAGCGAAGCAAGGGAGTTTTTTGGGTATGTTTTGGATATCAACCCAAAATCGCAGACTTTCAAGAAAATGTTGTGGCGGCAAAAGAACTTAGTGCTAAGTAAATCGGCGATAGAATTTTCTGAGCCTGATTTGGGGGAAAAAAAGTATACTGACCGTGGGACTCGAACCCACGACCTTGCGGCTGGTTTATTCGCATTACTGCTGTCTGTAAGGGTAAAATTTTAATTTGCATTTATGCTTATTAATTCAAATTAATTTTCTCCGTATGTCTACCATATTAGATACTCTTTTTAGCGAATTATTAGTCTTTCACAGTTTTGCGTAGTTGAAAAATTATTTAAGCCATTAGGAATTATAGATAAACTCCTTAAAAAGTGGTACTTTTTTACAGTATGAGAGGATCTTAAGAATAAAGTTTGTTTCCTGGCACAAAGAGAGAAACCGGCTTCAAACTAAAAGTAATTTTAAAATGAAATGTATAGAATTCTTTGACTATTTAAACACTGAAAATGGGAATGATCTCATTATTGCTATTCAAAAATGTCATAAATATAAAATAATTTATTGGCTCCTGTGTACAATGATGTGTACACTCATGTTAAAATGAATGACACTTTTATTTTTTATGACTTATATTCTATTTATATACCAAAATATTGTTAAAAACAAGAACTCAGGCGTTTTAAATAATTTTCTGTTACTTACATTCATAATTTTGCTTAGAATAAAAATGTACTGAAAAGTACCGATTTTTTTAGTATGAAAAAGTCTAATTACAGATTTCGCGCATAAAAAATCTGGCAACCCTATATGGTGTTATTGCATGTACCCCAGCCATGGTGGAATTATATCAGTTGAAGTAATATTAGAGAGAGAAGAAAGATTTTGACACTGCCTTATTTGAAAATTTGCCTATAAAATGTGACTATAAGGCAGCCGAATCTCAGAAAATAAAGCGAGAAAGCTGTTTTATTACTTCACCTGTTTATAACGGCATTCATCCTGCTTGCTTGTACCGAGTATACGTTCCAATTTAGAAGTCTGAGAATGGAATTGGCAATAATTCTGAATATTGTTATATTCAACCTTATCATAAATTTTTATTTCGTGTGAACTTGTTCACATTTCGCCCATGCAGTTCACCTATTTTATGTTGAACATTCACCAAGCGGAGTATGTAGTTCACTTCGAATCATTTTCATACTATCGTATACCGTATTCACCAGTGAAATAACCCTGCAAAAAATGGGACTAATCCGGGATGACTCCGGGAGCAATCGCAAAGGAGCATGCGACTAATACCACTTTTGAACTCTTTATATGGAATTAACTGTTCGCTTTTGTTCGAGCATATCCTATGAAGAGACTAATTGTTCACCTTTATACCCGAAAGGGTATAAAAAGCGACTAGTCACTTTTAAAAAATACAAATACAAATTTGCGCCAGCTGGGATTCGAACCGGGTTGCTCAGTTTTGTTAGGCGAATACTCTATCTGTGTGCCAACGCCGCACATGAAATTTCAATTGAGAGTAATCTCGGAATACTCTCTTTAGAGATTAGTCGCACAATTTTTTGCAGTTAACTGTCACTCGCATATATAAAACACTAAAACAATTGCTAAATTTTCACATATGTACGAAACACTCGTGCGTATCCTCAAAATTGAAATTGTATTTGATGGCTTTGACAGCTGTTATCCCAACTTTGAAATTTTGATAAAGTGAACAATTTCGTTGAACCAAATTTTTCCCGGTGACAAGGCTGATTATGTTTTTTTGTTAAGCGACATACTTATGGCCAGATTATCTCCTATTTCGAGCTGAACTATCCAATACCTAATTAAGAATACAAAATTTTCTCCCCTGAAATCAAAATTATAAAATAACCCTGTATTACAAATATAACTTTTCCGTCTGCAGCCCTGATTTATAGATTAAAAAATGTAATCAAAGTCGTACTATTATGCATGCTTACATAGCGCCCGCTTCCCGTATCGTCCCGTTGTTGAAATATTTTGTGACCCACGTTACAAAACTCGTTTTTTTTCTGACATCAATTAAGATAAAAACTGGGTAAAGCTTCTTTTGGAGAGGGAGCTCACCAGGATATTTGGCAATGCTTGAGGAAATCCCCAACGGCTTTGATGCTGATTCCCGTTTTTGTAGTGATGTGGATAGGCAAACGATGAGTAGACAAGGTAGCGAGCGAAATGGAGAAATATTTACAGCTACCCCTTATACCCAAACAAGAAGATCCTTTAATTTGTTTACACTGGCAAACAGGTAACTCTGCGCATCACCTTCCTCAGTGAACTCCGAAAGTGTGTTTAGTGCATTGGGTAGCATTTATGTGGACAAGTAATTTTTAAGCAAAAAACAAAACCGACTTCAATTCTCATATAAAAATTTTAGATTATCGCTAATTTCTTCATGATTCGATGATCGATGATGATTAAACCAAATTAATATGGGACCACCTGTGAGGTAACACCTTTCCTTTAAAACAAGAATTATAGAAATCGGTTAACGTGGTCCAAAATCAAAAACAAACGCAAAAAAAAATTGATAACCTTTCTCCTTTTTGTGAAGTCGGTTAAAAATATAAATAGATTTTTGCCCGATAATTTGGAAATGCTTCTTTTGATAATGAAAAATATTGAAATTGTTAACTTTAATTATCTACTAATGGTATCTAACATTAAATTGGATTATAAAAATAAAAAAAATAAAAAATTCGGAACTAGATTTTCAAATTGCATCTTCTATAACCGAAATCCGGCCGGATAGTCGGATAACAGAAAAAGGGCCGGATTAGCCTGATTTCGGATATCTACCGAATACCCGGCACATCCTTACTCAAAACAATATTCTCTGTGTTATGCTTATGCTGCGAACAGGAACGGCAACTTTTGTTTATTCCATGCCATGGCGGAATTACACCAGGTGAAGTAATTACAGCGAGAAAAAAGATTTTGATACTGCCTTATATGAAAAATTGTATTTAAAATTTGACTATAAGGCAGCCGAATGTCAGAAAATAAAGCGAGAAAGCTATTTTATTGCTTCACCTTTTTATTGCGCTACGGTTTCATGCAAATATTTTAAGGTATTCTAGCAATATTTCCAACATATTAAAAAGCATGCAGACAAAATTCGTACAAAAGCGCTATGTCCAATTTGCCGAGCAGTTATTAAAGACGGCACTTTCCCTATATTTTGTTAGGCTTTTCATAAGTAAAATGTTTGTTTAATTGTATTTTTGGAATAAACAAAGTTCTTTTTCCTTCTGTCAGTAAACAGTTTTTGTTAAAAATAGTATAAATAAGCAATGGGAAATAAGGCAAAATTTGTTTTATTTCCAACCGTGTGTGTTATTTCACCCCCCATAGCAATGGTCCGCAAGCTTAAGACTTAACTTAGCAGATCACACGTACATATCTTTTAAACGTAAGGAGCTACTAAATTGGGAATAGTGCAACTAATTTGCAACTAAATATTTCGTTTGCAGAACTCTGATATCTTATCGACTTGGATCCACTTGTCAAAGTTAAAGTTAAATTCACTACATAAAGAAAAAACTAACATGACTTTCTTCGGGGTTTTCATTTTAGCGATTTGAAAATTTTGAACAGAAAAAGCATTTTTACATTAGCTTACGGCTCATAAACAAGTCTAGCAATTTTGCCCCGTAAAATTTTCCAATAAATGCGAAATTCACGAAAATTTAACCAGTTTCAAAGATCTCCTATCATAATCTAAAATTTTTTAATCAGATTTTTTAGAAAAGTTTTGGGCATGCATTTTTATAGCCAATTTAATTTCAGTATAATAAGGTGCAAGTTCAAAGTTGTGCATTTTCTTCGATAAGTATTTGTGTGGATGATAATGCGAAACGTCTCCAACCAAACAAATTCACAAAAATCAACGCGAATTTTTAGGTAATTCATACGTTCACTTCTTGTATTGAAATTGAAATGAGCTATAAAACTTCATACCCAAAAATTTTCTGTCAGCCTGGTACTACGCAGTTATGTTTTTAACCGGCGAAGTGTTGAAAAACTTATTTCTGAAGTAGCGTTACTAGTAGCTTGAAGTGTGGCCCTGCATTCTGGTTTTGTACATCATTGGAAAAGAAGATTCGTCGCAGTTACAAAGCACTTTACGCACACAGGAGTATTTGTATAACAAAACCGTTAAAAATTAAGATTTATCAACTTTGATATTTTCCTTAAACATATTATTTCTCAAGCAATATAACCGATCTATCTGTTGGAAGAATTTTTGACTACGTCAAATAGATCATAGCCCTTTTTGCGATTTTTTTTCTGCGCTTCCAATAGCTGAATCATAAAATAAAACTAGTAGACAATCATATAGAAAGCATGTACTAACTATAATTTATATTCTTTTGAACTATTTGAAATGGATAATGGGATATTTATTTTTGGATCCTTAGCTATAAACCTCTGTTCTAAAACTGTCCGCCTACGTCTGCTTTCTGCGCTAATTAAAGTCGAAGAAAATAACAGCCAACCATCTTGAAATTCTTAAAAATATCAATTCGGATGATCTGCTTGATACTCCTTTTCTCGAATTTGAGAAAGCAAGCACCACAAAAACTCTAGGAATTCAATGAAACGCGCTCTGAGATGCCTTCTCATACACCATTGATTCCATTCCAGCGTTAGCGCACAAAGCGGAGACTTTGTCGCGAGACTTTTTGATCCTGCAGGATGGCTTACGCCGATAATGATGCAAGTCAAAGTACTCTTACAAGAGCTATGGCTTGACGAAACTGATTGGGATGACCAGGTCAAACCCCTCCGTCTGACAAAATGGATGCAATTTGCGAACAACCTCCAAGCAATCTCGGGCATCCAAATACCTCGATGGGTCAGATATATCCCCGACCAACAGGTCGAATTACATGGCTTCTGCGACGCTTCCGAAAAGGCGTACTGCGCCACTATCTATCTTGGCGTATCTATAAGTGGCGTCGCTTCGAACGACAAGTTTACCACGGCTTGAATAATGCGGCGCCCTTCTCCTAGCCAAACTAGTCACAGTCGTCCAGTCTCATTTCGGCCTCCCTAAGCGGAAATTAATGCTGTAGTCAGATTCCGAGATCGTTTTAGCCTGGCTAGAAAAGCCTCCCCACATGTGGAAAACCTTTGTCTCCAATAGTACCGCGGAAATAATTGATCTGGCCGGAAACGCCACTTGGCGCCATGTACGCAGTCAAGATAATCCCGCTGACATGGGCACCAGGGGTTGCAAACCTCTCGACTTAGCAGCTTCATCCCTTTGGTGGAATGGCCCGGAGGGGCCAGCAAGCCCCCCCCCGAAGCATGGCAAAGCCGTCACACCGAGACTTCAGCCCACCAGAAGTACGCCGAGTCGAAGCGTTTCATGCATGTCGGAACTCTCCGACATTCTTGATCGTTTTTCATCATACTCGCTCGCTCTAAAGGTCATGACCTATTTTTTAGATTTTTAAGTAATCCAGGAAATCGAGTAAAGGGAATACTTACTATTTAACAACCCTCTAACTCACGACCTTTGCATCACAAGACAGCGTCTTATAGCCTTGACTCAGACTTGATTCTTCCCTAATGAAAAGACAAATTCATCCAATTCGGCGCCAATTTGGCGCCAATCGGAAATCGCAGCTCACTGCTTACTCTCAACCCATTTCTTGGCAGGAATGGGCTCCTCCGGGTCAATGGTCGACCAGCTCATTCCACATTTACCTACAATGAGCGACATCCACTAATAATACCTAAAAAATCTCGCTTTGCTATCCTGTATATTCGCTTCATACATGAATTACTTCTGCACGCGGAGACGCGTCTCAAGCAGCAAATTATTTGGCAGGAATTTTATATCCCTCAGCTCAAGCCGCTCCTCATGCATTTTCCAATGTAAACCGTGTACTGTCCATAAGCAGCAAATGCGTTCGCAAATAATGGCAGCCCTGAGCGGTGCACATACGCTCCATCCTTCACCACTACCGGAGTCGATTTTACTGGACCTTTTCATATAAAGGCCTCATTGCTAAGATCGCACACCCTTGTGAAAGGCTACGTGGCTGTCTTTGCATGTTTCTCTACAAAGGCCGTGCTCCGACCTCACCACTGATGCGTTTCTCGCCGCGTTTGCTCGCTTCATAGGACGTCGTGGTTAACCCTCTCAAATGATGAGTGATAATGGCAGGACCTTTATCGGAGCTAAGCGAGCCACCGAACGGGAATTCTCCACCTTCCTCAAGCAAGTGTCTAATAATGTGATTGCAAAATACTCCCCACAAGGCATATATTGGAAGTTTATTCCCCCAAGTGCCCCGCACATTGGAGGTTTGTGGAAATCCGCAGTGAAAAGTTTTAAAATGCACCTCAAAAAAACTGCCGGATCACACACTGCACGAATTACCTCGCATTGTCGCACGCGATCTACGCCATCACTCGCTACTTCACGTAAAGTGCCGCAGTCAGTCCACCATAAAGCATCGCAGTCAGTCCCGAAGGAAGATCAGCGGAAACAGAAAATTCCTCATAGCCACACCACGCCTCGTCGTACCAACGATCATTCGTCTCATCGTCATCGTACAGCCCGCGTAGAAAACCGCACAGTCAAATATACTACGCACGGACTGCGGTTTATGAAGCCCTACGTGCACTTAAGGAATTGGAAGAGACACTAACCTCTTAGCGCGCCTAGGGCCCCGACGATGTTTAAGCGATAACTGCCGATTGAGATGTAAACTTTAAATTATAGAACTACTAGCTTTTACCCGCGGGTTTCACCCCGCGCTTTTATACAAATATGAAAAATAATTTAATGATGTTAGATTTTATTTCTGTGCCCATTTTGTTATTGCTCGTTATTTTTTTAGCGAGTTAAGGTATTTAGGCCGTTTAAAGCTATGAAATTATAAAATCTCGTCTGCGCGCTAGGCATACGAAAGATATCAATCTCTCTAAGTTTGCCTTAAAAGGGTTCCAGGTATATGACGCGTGAATGTGTAACCTTCTTGGAGGTGCCACGGCGGGTTCTAATATTTCCAACCCGAATTTAGTAACCTGGCCTTGATAAAATACCACTTCTCATTACTGTAGCAAATGCCTCAAGAGAGCTTTAGATTATAAGGGCGACTCTCCTTTTTCCATTTAATGAAATTTATTGTCAGTACGGCACTTATAAAATAAATCTCCATAACAAATTTAAAATACTTCGAGAGGTTTTCTATCCTTCCAGAGATATGTATAAAGAAGTTTTTAGTATGTATGGGAGGCGACATGCCTTCTTTTTTATAACTCACATTTTTTCCATGAGCAATTGATACATTTTGTATACTCAACTCCATACCAAATTCCAGTATTCTTCCACAAACACTTCCAGGGATATGTGGCAAGAAAAAGCAAATGTGTACTGGAAGTGCCACGCCCATTTTTCTTATAACCCTAATCTTCTTCCATGAATTTAGAATTGATTTTACATACCCCAGTACCAAGTCCCAGTACTCTACCATGAACACCTCTAGAGATGAGCAGTATAAAACAGTAAATTTGTACGGGAGGAACCATGTCCCCTTTTCGAATAACGCAAAGTTTTCTCCATGAGAATGGAATTAATTTTGTATACACATCTCGGTGCCAAGTTCCAGTCCTCTGCAATAAACACCTCCAGAGATATGCAGCATAGAAAAATCAATTTGCATGGGAGTTGCCACACCACCTTTTCCAATAACTCTCATTTTTCTCAATGGGTATGGTATTAGTTTCACATACATACATACATATGTATTTCCATACCAAGCTTGAGTGCTTTACCGCAAACATTTGAATAGATATGCAATATGAAACTTTCAGTCAGTATGGCAGGTGCTAAGCCTCTTTACCAAAAACGTTCATTTTTCTCCGTGAATATGAACATGATTTCGCAGTGTTGGCAAACTGTTAATCTGATTAACGATTAAAATGTTAATCGCATTCGACGATTAAAATTAATTAGTCGTAATGAACTGTACGATTAATGATAACATTTTTTTTATCGTTAATCGCTGGCTGCGATTACGTTTAATTAATTTAAAACATTAATCGTTAATCCAATTAAAAATAAAATCTGATTAATTTGTCTAGTTTGTCCGAGTTTGAAACCAAACACCAGTTATAGTAAGAATTTTGTGTTTTACGCTTATAAAAAGCGCATAATATAAAAAAATTATAATTATTGTTATTAGTAATACATAAACTGGCAACTTTTACAAACCTAGTTTGTAAAACGTTTGTTGGTATATATCTTAATGAAAATGCACACCAAATTGCTTAGATTGGTGAGGAAACCCGACTTAGCCATACCGGATTAAATTGGTTTGTGTGCACAGGGAAATTCCAGCATAACTTAATTAATCACGAAACCTACTTGATCAAATTAAGAGTTAATGATTAAAAATTAATTTTTTTAGCCCGGTTACGATTAGCTGTTTAGCCAGATTAAAATTAATCATGATTAACTGTGATCAGATTGAATTTAATCGAATTAACTAACTGATTAAAACATCAATCGATTAATTCCAACATTGATTTCACATACAGATCACTATACCAAGTTTCAGTTCTCCCCGACAAATACTTCCAGAGATAATATGAAAATTCCAATTTGTATGGAAGGGGTCTTGAGTTACCGGACTTACTTTCAGTCTAAGACCATCCTTCCGAAATCCGTAGTAAGCGTACTAAACTTCCATCTGATCGGAAAACCGGTTAAGGAAGTAGCCTATTTTTCAATCCAGGTCATAAACCATCTTTGAGCAAAATTTTATTTTCAAACAGCTGGCAATTCTTAAAAAAGTAAAATAAAGTAAAAAGTAGTTAAAGTAAGCTATCTGTGTGCAAACTTTCATGCAAATCAGTTCAATCATTTACGCGTATTAATTTAATTTAACTTTCCTAATACGTGATAACTCTTAAAATAGTAGCCTATTTTCAAACGTAGGTTCTATCGTAGGTTTTTAGCTTTCTCTGTGCGAAATGGTATGCAAATTAGTTTCATTAAAACTTTTTTAACAGGAGGCAACTCTTCCAAAAAAATTAGCCTTCCACTGTAGGTCATAAGCTATCTGCTTGCAAAATTTCATGCAAATCCGTTCAGACTTTTCCGCGTATTAATTTAATTAATTTTTTTTTAGCAGGTGGTAACTCTTAAAAAAAGTAGCCTATTTTTCAGCCCAGCTCATAAGCTCTCTGTGTGAAAACTTGCATGCAAATCAGTTCATTAATTTCCGCGTATTAATTAAATTAAACATTTCTAACAGGTGGCAACTCTTAAAAACAGTAGCCTACTTTCTAACGTAGGTCATAAGCTATCTGTGTGCAAAATTTCATGCAAATCCGTTTAGTCGTTTCCCCGTATAAATTTAATTAAACTTTTTTAACAGGTGGCAGGCAACTCTTCCAAAAAATTAGCCTTTTTCTCACTGTAGGTCATAAGCTATCTGCTTGCAAAATTTCATGCAAATCCGTTCAGACTTTTCCGCGTATTAATTTAATTAATTTTTTTTAGCAGGTGGTAACTCTTAAAAAAAGTAGCCTATTTTTCAGCCCAGCTCATAAGCTCTCTGTGTGAAAACTTGCATGCAAATCAGTTCATTAATTTCCGCGTATTAATTAAATTAAACATTTCTAACAGGTGGCAACTCTTAAAAACAGTAGCCTACTTTCTAACGTAGGTCATAAGCTATCTGTGTGCAAAATTTCATGCAAATCCATTCAGTCGTTTCTGCGTATTAATTGAATTAAACTTTTTTAACAGGTGGCAACTCTTAAGAAAAGTAGCCTATTTTCCAATCTAGGTCATAACCTATCTGTGTGTAAATTTTCATGCAAATCCATTCAGTCGTTCCCGCATATTAAATAAATTAAACTTTTAACCAGGTGGCAACTCTTAAAAGAATAGCCTATTAACCAATCTGGCACATAAGCTGTCTGCGTACAAAACTTCATGCAAATCCGTTCAGTCATTCCCCGTGATGATTTCCCAAACATCCAAACATACAAACTTTCACATTTATAATATTAGTAAGATATAAGTATGTAAGTTAATAATTAATACGTTGTATTTTGTTTCAAAAACTATTCATAGATAATTTAACTACTTTTTTGAAAATATCTATTTGAAATATATTTTGAAAAGAACAAGGTAGGCTGTTACCATGATTAAATAATAAAAGGTTTGCTCAAAAAACAGTTTTCTCGCTCCCTCATGACAAAATCGGTTCCCTTAGCAAGGCACTGTGTGTGGGTTCGTGTGTGTGGGTTCGTGTGTGTGGGTTCGTGTGTGTGTGCAAAGCTTTTGTAACAGGCTAACCTAATATTCGCGGCTTGCGTTTTGGTACGCATGCCGTCGAATTCATTTTTTTGCGTCACCCGAAATTGACTTGCATGCGTTTGCATTTGATTTCATTGAGCGAAACGTCAAATCAAAATGTCACGCAGAACAAAAATTGGAAATTGAGTTAGCTTCATACGCACGCCGTTCAATTTCGGTTGATCTCATACAAGTTGCATGTGCATGAGAAATTTTTGACAATAAATTGGCGGCGTGCGTGAATATTAGGTTAGCCTGTAAGGGAGTTAAGGGAGTGTCAAAACTCGAATGTCAATAATGAGCAAACCTTTAATTATTGAATCATGGGCTGTTACCTGAAATATTCGTTTTCAAAAGGTATTTAAGAAATAGAAAATTTTGTAGAAATTCAGTTTTTGTTCAACTTTGAAATTGGAAACTCATAAAATAAAAAGTAAAAAAAACTTAACTTGTAATATAAATATATTTTTATAAATTAAAGAAAATGTTTTCCACGTAGGGCGCCAATGAGAAAAATGTGTTTCCTACATGGAAAATATTTTCTTTATTTTACAGGCTAACCTAATATTCGCGGCTTGCGTTTTGGTACGCACGCCGTAGAATTTTTTTTCTTGCGTCACCCTAAATTGGCTTGCGTGCGTTTGTATTTGATTTCATTGAGTGAAATGTCAAATCAAAATGTCACGCAGAACAAAAATTGAAAATTGAGTTAGCTTCGGACGCACGCCGTTCAATTTCGGCTGGCCCATACAAGTTGTATGCGCATGAGAAATTTTTGACAGTAAATTGGCGGCGTGCGTGAATATTAGGTTAGCCTGTTATAAAAATCAAAATATCAAAATATATTTCAAATAGTTATTTTCAAAAAAGTAGTTAAATTATCTATGAATAGTTTTTGAAACAAAATACAACGTATAAATTACTAATTATTATTAGAAGTTAATAATTAATACGTTGTATTTTGTTTCAAAAACTATTCATAGATAATTTAACTACTTTTTTGAAAAACACTATTTGAAATATATATTGAAAAGAACAAGGTAGGCTGTTACCTGAAATATTCGTTTTCAAAAGGTATTTAAGAAATAGAAGATTCAGTTTTTGTTCAACTTTGAAATTGGAAACTCCTAAAATAAAAAGTAAAAAAAACTTAACTTGTAATATAAATATATTTTTATAAATTAAAGAAAATGTTTTCCATGTAGGAAACATATTTTTCTAATTTGTATATCGCATTTGTTATGTAACATTCCTCATCTTTGAATTGTATAACCCTTATGTGAATTTCAGTAGGTATTGGCAACTCTCAATCGGCAGTTGACAGATGTTATAGCTATAAACATTCTCTTTTTGCATTTTTTAGTTATTAATGTTTTCAATCTCGAGCATATCGCGTGCGTATACATTGTACCTCGAAATCATTGAAACCGATCTGTAAAATACTAAATTTTCTAAGATTCGCGGACGAAGTGTAAAGTTATCGGAAGTCGTAGTTACTGGCAAATAGTTTTTAAGCGTTTGTAAACCGAATAAAGCGATCCTGAAGTGAATCGGTCGTAGTTTTCTTTAAAGTTATAATTCGAAGGGAAGTTGTCGAATCATTGTCACCAGTTTTGTTCACCATCGGATTGTGCCGCCAATTCCTGTTTTGTTCTGAGGTTGTCGGCTGTAAGCCAACTATGCCCGTCACCACCACCACTCCAGTCAGCAGGCAGCCTTTGGTGGTCGCCACTCCGCCGCCTAAGCCTTCAAACACGTCACCGCCACCACACCACACCTCAGTGCCCCCTTAAAGGAAGCGAGGCGCTTCCACGATGCAAAAAGAATTATCGAAATTGGTTGACGTGGTCCAAAGTTATGCGGTAGCATACAAAAAAAAAAACAATTACGACGAACTGATAATCAAGGAGAGAGTGGCTCTCTTTTAAAGTACTATTATGTCAAAAAGTATAAACAAACGAATTAACCCTTAGTTTTGCATGTATCTTGTCAGCACTGATGCTCTAGGCTTTTATTTCGATTATAGTTTTGTTTTAATTACATTACCTTGAATATATATATTTTGTCAATAAAATAAAACAAATTGTTTATAAAATAGTTTTAGCATGTTTTTAATTGCCCAAGTTTTATGCTTTTGTGCGTTTATTTTTATATTTAAATTTTTTATCCTAAACATTATTCGACACTTATAAAAGTAGGATTTTACATTTGTTTCCAATTTTACATGTGAGCTTAACTCTAACAATTTTGAAATTAAATTGTTTTTATGCGAAATAGTTTTCCATTAAAGACTTTTCCTCGAGCAGTTTTAAATTAAGCTCTTCCATACTTGCTTGCATGGTTTTAATTATTTCGGTAAGAAGAAATATTTGTGTTCTCAACGTGCATTCTAAAGAGTCGCCTGTTTGAGTTTGGACATCAAAAATAATATATCCTGATGGCGTTCTAAATCCTCACTTGTTTCAGTTATTTCGTATGGCATTGGGACTGCGCCTGGGTATAAACGAGCTCGTTTGAAAGTGCTTGATTCGGACGGACAACTAATGAAATCACTTTCCTTGAAGTGGTTTTCACAAACGCGGGATGAATCACGTAGTACAACATCACAGCTTTCTTCCCATCGCTGCCGTCTTAATTCGCAACTAGGTGGTTTAAAACATCGCACTATTTTCGTGTCCTGACTTGTATTGCATACAGCGCACCGTTCAAACGTTTTGCTCCGTTTCCTCTTGGTTTCCTTACATTAAATATTTAAGAAAAGTCGAACGTATTTACTTATTACCCAACTTTAAATGTACTTACTTGCTCTCCTCGGTGGTTTATCTCTTAACAATTCAACGTTTATTAAGAAAATTTGTTGCTTGAAAAATTTCTGTGTAACTTTTTTTTAAACAAATTCAAATTTGAAAAAAAAAATTCAAATTGGTTAAGAACTCATTTCAGTTTGCCATTATAGCCTGTTTCTTATGAGAGCAATGCCAAAATTAATCACACTTTGTTGAATACATTTTGCTTTTAACCTCCTCCTTTTTTGAAAGTCGGTTATAAAAGGCGTGAGTATTAGGTACTCATGAAATTTGATGTGTAAACATATGCGTACGCCAAAGCATCAAAGTACGTTTATATCTAGTTCTGATCCAGTACTCCATGAACTTACAGGATTTTACACGAACTTGCAGGAAGTTGCAGGAAAAATGTTCCCGTACTCCAAAATCCTGTAAATGAGAGCGACTTTTGGAGAGCTGTGTAGAGAATGAAGTTGCAAGATTTTACCCGAACTTTTTCTTCTGGTAAAATCATGAAAAGTGTCAGGAAAAATGGATTTTTTGTTCCCGTACTTTTTGTTGTTATTCACTTTTTACTCTCACTTCAGAGAGTAATTTTGCTGTTTGACAGTTTTACAGGATTTTTCACGAAAAGTATTGGATCAGAGCTTCTATATCTATATCAGAGGCGGGCATTTTTTGATTTTCCAAACCATGTAATTGGGCTTCAAAATGCTACTTGCTGCGACGTCGACACATGTACATATACTATCATCGTCTTCGTGCGGCTTACGATAATTGCCGATTGACTGATGCTTCGTTGGTATTTCGGCAAAGCAAATCAAATCAGTTGCTGTTGAGAGTGTTCGGACACCACGTTTTCTTAGTGGTAAATAAGCATGAAAAATTGTCGTGCATTCCAAAACCAATTTATAAACATGTTATATGCACTTATGGTCAGCTGATTAAGTTAAGTGACATTTTGACCAGTTTTGGCTATTTATATATTTTTTTTTATTTAATGTTTAACTTTTTTTTTTGCTGACGATGCTAGGCATTTTCTTCCATATAATAGAACTTTGAGCTACTAAATTTTAATGGGCTATAAAACTTCATACCTAAAACTTTTCTAGAAATTCTAAATAAAAAGCCAAAGCGACGGAATAAGATGCTTTTTTTAGAAATGATCTATCATTTTCTGATAGAGAATCATTTTCTGATAGACATTGATAATTTTCGTGTTGATGTATATTAATTTCACCTTTACTTTAATAAAGAACGCTGCTTTTAATTCTAATTCACGCATTGCGCACACCCATCCATGTTTTCTATGCAAAAAAAAATGTATTTCCCATTCCTCCCGAAACAATTTATGTGTGTATTATTCGAATAGTTGCGCAGCGAAGTCTCGGCAGCAACTGATTTGATTTGCTTTGCCGAAATGCTAGCAAAGCATCAGTCAATCGTAATTATCGTTAGACGCACGAAGACGATCATATCATATATGTGTCGACGTCAGTGATCGGCCTTAAAAAAAATTCTGTGTGGTAGAATCTGGGAAAAAATGCGGTAGATTTCAAAAAGATGTGGTAGATCTCAGGTTTTGGATCAAACTTTGTACAAAAATTTCAAAATTTGCAAGGTTGCCCTTATATTGCAAACTTTTTAATTGGACTCTAAAAAAATTAATTTAAGTATAATAAAGTGCAAGATTGAAGTTGCTTTGTTTTGTCATTTTTTTTCCTTGACAGTGTAAAGCAGTTCCTTCCATATCAAGATATTTTTAGAACATATTTTGCAACCTTGCGGAGTGCTGCAAGCCTTTCTTTTTATCACATCAGGATGTAGCAAAAAAATGTGGCACGTTACAGAAACCGCTACTTGGGGTTTGCCGATTTTGGCATTTCTTAAGTAAAAGTAAACAATTTCCCAAAAACTTTAGATGCACTTAAATTAGCAAATACTTTCACAAAAATTGCCGTTTTTTAACATAATCGCTATTAATTCTTTTTATAAATCATATATTTTGCAATTTAACATAATAAAACCACGTTTCCTGTCCAAATTTACTATTTTACAGTTTATTTTATCCTCCCATTCATTCGGTTTTGTTTACTTTTACTTGAGAAATTTCATCGCCGCCGCGAACGCGAAATCTTGTAGTATTATATCATTCTTGTTACCATATAGCGTTTAGTGTTGGACAATTTTCACTCTTAAACTTAAGAAAATATGTCGAGCAAAAATAAAACTAGGTATCAAAAACGCGAATATGTGGTAGATTTCAGACCTTGTGTGGTAGATGCTCAAAAAAGTGGCAGATCTACCACAATGTGGTAGAAGTCCGATCACTGGTCGACGTCGCAGCAAGCTATGTTGTTTTTTGTTGTAGAAAATGCCCATTCAATAATGCGCAAATGAACAAATTAAAAAAAAAAAGTTTCAAAATCTGAAAGTTATTTAGCTTAGGTGGTAGAAATGTAATTTAGCAAAAAAAGTGGTATCTATTCCACAAATATGTTATAGTCCGAGCACTGGCTGTTGAGCAAAACTTCGCTGCTTCGCACACAAGCGCATATGTGTGATAGTGTGAGTGCCCACCTCCGCTTTACACCCAAAAAAGGGTGTTTATCTTCCAAGAATAAAAAAAATAAGTATGCCACTCTGTTTCCTTTTTCAAATGCTTCGTTTTAAAACAAAAATTATTAAAATCTGTTTAGTAATTTGAGAAATAAGCCGTGACAAACAGTGCCCATATAATCAATTTTATATAAGAGTATAGATATATACCCACCCATAGCCCATAAAGTCTGCGTTCACCTTACAAATTTTTTATAAAAGAAATAAAAACACATCATGATAATTTAATTCAAATCAATTCTTTTGAATGTATCGAGCCCTAACCGCCAAAATAACGTAAGCGACATTTTTTTCAAAATTTTCTTTTTGATGCAGAAATGCATCTAGATGCTCTAGGAATATTTCTGCATCAAAAAGAAAATTTTGAAAAAAATTTCGCTTACGTTATTTTGGCGGTTAGGGCTCGATATTTCTTCTTACATTATTTAAATGAAAAAGCAAAAAAAAATTGCCCGGATTCCTATCCTCGTTTATGAGATAACGGGATCAAAAAATCGCAACATGTGAACATAGGCACCAAAAGTCTGCGTTCAGNTTCTTCTTACATTATTTAAATGAAAAAGCAAAAAAAATTGCCCGGATTCCTATCCTCGTTTATGAGATAACGGGATCAAAAAATCGCAACATGTGAACATAGGCACCAAAAGTCTGCGTTCAGTTTGCTTATTTTGCTAATACCGTTACTTTTTAAGCTTAATTTTTTTTCTTTTTGCACATTCTTCATCCTTTGCTATTAAGTTCATGGCAAAACGAGTTCAGTGACACATCTTATTTAAAACTGGTGAGATTTTTAAAATATGGAAACAAAAGGAAAGGAAATTAGTATGTCGGAAAGAAAATTGATTATTAAAATGTGGAAAGATGGAATATGTTTCCAAAATATTGGCCAAACTATCGGGAGGTCGTATTCCTCTGTCCAGCGCGTAGTAAATAATTTCAAAGAGACCGGAATTTTCACATCTAAACTACGGTCTGGGCGTCCGAGAAAATTATAAGACAGGGAAGAGCACCAAATAGTCAATATGGCAAAGGTTAACCCTCGAATAACCTCTTCAAAAATTGTTGAAAGCGTAAAACTAGCATCTAATAAAAGTATTTGTGCCGAAACTGCCAGAAAAATCTTACGTAAAGCTGGATATCATGGTAGAGTCCCTCGAAAAAAACCATACATATCACGTGCGCATTGAATTTGCCAATAACTATATAAATAAGCCTGCAGAATTCTGGAAACAAGTTATTTTTTCAGATGAAGGTAAATTTTGTATTTTTGGAATAAAAGGCCGCCAAATTGTATGCCGAAAAACAGGAACTGCCCTTGAGAAACAAAATCTTGTTGGTACAGTCAAACACGGTGGTGGTGGGATTATGGTGTGGGGGTGCATGGTGGCTGGTGGTGTGGGTCAGTTGGAATTTATTGAATCTACAATGGACAAATGGGGATATTTGAACATTAAAAAAAAAAATTTGAAACTCAGTGCAGAAAATCTTGGCTTCCAACAAAATAATGATCCAAAACACACAGCGGAGATTATTAGACTTTGGCTCTTGTACAATGCTCCAAGACAGCTTAAAATGCACAAGAAGTGTTGTATACAGCGTTGCCGCTTTGGTAATTTTTAACCAAAATTGGTAATTTTTTTCTCTATTTATCAAGTTTGGTAATTTGGTAATTTATTTTTCAATTTGGTAACTTTTTCGATTCGGTCTTACATGGTTCTGATTCCACATTAGTAAGTGGCCCGTAAGCGTTTCCTTTTATAGAAATATCAGGTAATCCTGAAAGTTTCGCAAGGTGAAAGTTGTTCCAGCGTTCCTTGGCTACTAGAATGGTGTAATCTTTAACAAACTGCTTGAAAGTGACTATTGCTAAGTAACGGGTGATTTTTTTGAGGTTAGGATTTTCATGCATTAGTATTTGACAGATCACGTGGGATTTCAGACATGGTGTCAAAGAGAAAGATGCTCAGTATGCTTTGACATTTCATCATGAATAGACTTACTAACGAGCAACGCTTGCAAATCATTGAATTTTATTACCAAAATCAGTGTTCGGTTCGCTTTACGTCCGATTTATGGTCTACATAATCGACCAAGTGAGCAAACAATTAATGCGATTGTGACCAAGTTTCGCACTCAGTTTACTTTATTGGACATTAAACCAACCACACGAATGCGTACAGTGCGTACAGAAGAGAATATTGCGTCTGTTTCTGAGAGTGTTGCTGAAGACCGTGAAATGTCGATTCGTCGCCGTTCGCAGCAATTGGGTTTGCGAAACACATTTCGAACCGAACACTGATTTTGGTAATAAAATTCAATGATTTGCAAGCGTTGCTCGTTAGTAAGTCTATTCATGATGAAATGTCAAAGCATACTGAGCATCTTTCTCTTTGACACCATGTCTGAAATCCCACGTGATCTGTCAAATACTAATGCATGAAAATCCTAACCTCAAAAAAATCACCCGTTATATCCACCGCGTCCTTTCCTGGAAGGTTTTGGGTGGTCCTACCTTTCCCTGTCAGTTCGTCAGCTTTGCAATTACCATCAATTTTCCGGTGTACCCGGCAACCATATATATGAGTAGAATTCTACGTAAATATGTATGTTCTCGTTCAAAAAGCTACGGCATTCAGCGGGGGACGTCACTCTGTTTATGTGTGAGTCGAAAGCTTTCCTTCAAGCGTTGAATTTTTGATATATTTTCTTGTCACTTGTTTACATACAGTGGGCGAAAGAATTATAGCCGCACCATATTTTGACAAGTTTTAACATATTACAAAAAATTACCAAACTTATTTTATGTGCAGAACTGTAAAAACATACATGTCGAGCATTAACTGCCAAAATAACGTATGCATGTTTATGCAGTTCTGCACATAAAATAAGTTTGGTAACTTTTTTCGGCGATTTTGGTAAAAAATAAAAAAATGTGTAGCAACACTGGTTGTATACCTTTTAGAGGTATACGCCGCCGAGCCACGCCGCCGCCGCCGCCGATTTTTGTCATTCCTCACGCGCCGCCGCCGAGTTACAAAAATATCGGCGCGACGGCGGCGGCGGCGGCGTTCGGCGCCTAAGGAATTTTGTACAAAATTTTCATGATGTATGTACATTGAAATACATCGTTTGAAGGAGCTAAATACTACTCTTTTAAAAACACAATTTTACGAAATGAAAATTACTTTTTTAAAGGAGTTTTTTTATTGCATAATTTGGGCCACTGGACAAGAATATGATCTCCTTTATTTTTCCAAAAAGAGCGTAACTCAGAAAAAACATAGGTAACATATTTTTCGATCGAAAGCGTTTATTACAGTTAAATTAGGGTCGAATACTGGTAATCTAACGATATTCTTCCGCGGTGGACAACTCTTTCCAATACTACAACAACAATAAAGTTATAACAAATCAAAAACTTTAACGCCAATATCTCAGAAAGAAGTTTTAACCGAAGCAGCTTCTGTTCATCTAACTCAGTGGTGTCCAATAGAACTTGGACAAAGGGCTACTTTGAAACTATCGCTATAATACGCGGGCACCGCTAGCTTGACTTCAATCTTAACTGCGTTAGCTCGTTTCACTCTTATATTCAATGTATATATTCTACTAACTGATCCTTTTAAAATAATTATTTATTATTAAAGTTTATACAGTTAAGTTAAATTAATAACAGTGCATAATATTTTAATGAAGAACATTCATTTTATTGTAGACATATGGGAATGTGCTGTAATTCGTACGATTTGAGACCGATGCGATCTGCAAAACCTTCTTCGGAGATTTATTAACAAAACGGCAAAAATTGGCACCGAATCGATAGAAATGACGTAAGTTATGTGTTTCTCGCCGTTTTCATTTGAAATATTTATTACTTTCCCTAAAAATAATCAAAAATAGTTTGCAAATCGCACCGATTTAAAATCGTACGACTCACAGCACATGCCCAATAAACTTAATATGTGACACGTAAAGTTAAAAGCTCAGAAAAAAAGATTTCGAGAAAAACGACTTTGAAGTTTACCAAGTTGATTTTGATGCTTCTGACATTTTAATGGATTGAAACTCGTTACTCGGAGGTTTTCGGGGTCGCTGATTACGAATCCGATGTTAGTTTTCCAAAATTTAAAATGGCGGATCCAATATGGCGGATGACATTTCTCAAAATTGATCAGAATCGCTTGAAACTCGTTACCCAGGGTTTTTTGGTGTCGTTGATTACGAAGTGCAATGGGGTATAGTCGTTGCGCTGGGTATGCAGTTACAGTTGCATGGCTATACTCAATCCCGACTCTTGCGTCCTCGTTCGCGCACTCTGGGCAACGTGAGCAACCCATGTGCGAGATGCGGTAACCAATCCGAGTGGAGCCTTGGGTCACGGCAGAAAGAGAGGGAGCTTCGGTGGGGCCACTCTGACTTATTCGGTTTAAGGGCTCACTGAAGTCTGCAGCGTCTGTTCACCAGTAGGTGCGGCTGCAAGCGGGTGTCTGCTTGGAGCAAGCGGCTCGCTATATAAACGTGTATTTGGTTGCGAAACCACCCCCGTCCCAGCAATGGGTTGTGCGCTGGGCTTGGGACCCGCCTCGTAAAAACCACTTCCAGTGAAGAAGCAAGGCAAAGCCTCGGATGAGACCCTCCCTTATGATGACGACCACGGCATACGTTTAGAGGACTACGATTTGAGGGCATGCACCTGGAATGTCCGGACCCTTATTGGGGAAGGTGCCTCTGCCCGGCTGGTTGATGTCCTCGTAAGGACAAAAGCTGACTCACCGCCATCCAAGAAATGCGTTGGACGGGGCAAGGCAAGCAATGTCTGGGGCCTTGGGACGTCTACCACAGCTGCCGTGTAAAGCACAAATTCTGAGCTGGATTTGTGGTGTGAGAGAGACTTCGTCGCCGAGTACTGTCGTTCACCCCGGTAGACGAGCGTCTAGCCACAATCCGTATCAAAGCGAGATTCTTCAACGTCTCGCTCATCTGCGCCCATGCCCCGATGGAAG
>NW_016157774.1:140974-151470 GCF_001687245.7 Rhagoletis zephyria | reverse complement strand
CTTCCAGTGAAGAAGCAAGGCAAAGCCTCGGATGAGACCCCCCCTTATGATGACGACCACGGCAAATGTTTAAAGGACTACGATTTGAGGGCATGCACCTGGAATGTCCGGACCCTTATTGGGGAAGGTGCCTCTGCCCGGCTGGTTGATGTCCTCGTAAGGACAAAAGCTGACATCACCGCCATCCAAGAAATGCGTTGGACGGGGCAAGGCAAGCAATGTCTGGGGCCTTGCGACGTCTACTACAGCTGCCATGTAAAGGAGCGCAAATTCGGCGTTGGATTTGTGGTGGGAGAGAGACTCCGTCGCCGAGTACTGTCGTTCAGCCCGGTGGACGAGCGTCTAGCCACAATCCAAGGATCTCTTCTATGAGCGCTTGGAGCGCACATACGAGCGCTGCCCCCCTCATGATATCAAAATCGTGCTTGGCGACTTCAATGCCAGGGTGGGCAAGGAAGGGATCTTTGGAGCCACCGTCGGAAAATTCAGCCTCCACGACGAAACGTCCGACAACGGATTGAAGCTGATCGACTTCGCCGGGGCCCGAAACATGGTAGTATGCAGTAGTAGGTTCAAGCATTGAGATGTTTTAAGCTCGGTTGTTTGGTAGCAAAAAAGGAAGGAAACTTTATTGAACAAATCTTATATACTAATTTACAGTCGTATGATGATAAACGCCAGTGCAATGTTAAACGTCAAAGTAAAGGAATACTATAATGACATTCAATCATTCTAAGTAATCTATTACGCTATAGGGATGATACTTAATTNAGTAAAGGAATACTATAATGACATTCAATCATTCTAAGTAATATATTACGCTATAAGGATGATACTTAATTGTTTTGTTCAACAATAATTTAAATGTAAAAATGGTTAGTTGTTTATACATATGTATTTTTTTATGAATTCTAAAATATTTTTGAAATTAATTCTTTAGCTCTTGTGGCCGCTGAACGAGGTTCAGGGCGTTTTGAAACACCAGGTACCGACGTATTTGACTCAGCTCGGTCCCCTCCATCTCCAACCGAATTGTTTACGAGTTGATGAGCAACATCCATCGTGGAGGTGGAAGCAACAGCTTGTGACTGCGATCCAGGCTCGATCAGTTCGTTCTTCACAATTTCATTCAANTTGACTCAGCTCGGTCCTCTCCATCTCCAACCGAATTGTTTACGAGTTGATGAGCAACATCCATCGTGGAGGTGGAAGCAACAGCTTGTGACTGCGATCCAGGCTCGATCAGTTCGTTCTTCACAATTTCATTCAATTGTTGCTCCTCACGAGGTCTTATTTGATCGATGTGTCGTTTTATTTCGCGATTTTCGTGAGTAAACAAACAACTATAACTTCTTGGGCCAAAACATTTTTTGACAACTGCAGGCGACCAACTTGCTTTGTTCGGATTCTTGTAAGTTCTTACATAAACCTTCTGCCCGTGTGAAAGCTTAATATTTCGTTTGCCTCTAAAATTTGCAATCATTGAATGATGCTTTGCTTCAATTATGGCTTTCGTAATTGGTGGTTTTAATAAGTTGAAACGAGACTTTAATTCTCTACCTAATAATAACTTCGCCGGTGACTCATTTGTAGTACAATGTTTAGAGATGCGATAATCAAAGAGAAAGCGATGTAAAGCAGTATCAAATTCGATTTTATCATTGGATGATAGATTAGCGTACAATGACTTTTTTAACGCTTTTACAAAGTTTTCGGCTTGACCGTTTGTGGCTGGATGGCCAGGTGCCGTAAAAATATGGGTTATACAATTTTTCTTTGTGAAATTCTTAAGTTCTGACGATGTGAATTGCCTACCGTTATCACTAACCAACGTATCGAATAATCCGAATCTAGAGATGACTTCACGAATTTTTTTTATAGCGAAAGATGAAGTTATTTCCTTAGTTTTGAAAACCTCTACCCATTTAGAAAAAGAATCTATGACTATGAACAAGTAAAATGAATTAATCGGGCCACAAAAGTCTATATGTATTCGCTTCCAAGCTGATTCGGTTGGTACCCATGGAATTAGTGGGCTCTTTTCAGGGTTTTCCTGTGTCCTTTGACAAGAAACACATTCCTTAACTAACGCTTCTATATCTTTGTCTATATTAGGCCACCATATGTAGGAACGCGCTAGCATTTTTGTCTTTACAATGCCTATATGAGACTCGTGTAATATACCCAATACAGTTTTTTGGAATTTCAAGGGAATTACAGTTCTGTATCCCCACAAAAGACAACCCGATTCTACAGTTAGCTCAAGTGCTTTTAAACGAAAGGATTCAAACTCTTTACTTTTTAACTGAGATACTGTGCCATTTTGAACACCATCAATTACTTTTGACAGTACCGGATCTCTGCGAGATTCTTTTGCAACATCTTTATAATCTAATTGCAATGCATTTACAAAACCTACGTAACTAATATAGCTAGGATCTTGTTCAGTTTCACCAATTGTTGATTGTGACATGCGTGATAGACCATCGGCATTATTTAATGTTCCCTTTACGTATTCAATTCTATAATTAAAGCCTGACAAGATTAACGCCCACCTTTGCATCCGAGACGCAGCCATTATAGGAATACCTTTATATTCACCAAATATAGTTAACAAGGGCTTATGATCTGTGCGTAAAATGAAAGGCATACCCAAAAGATATTGTTTCAATTTCGTCACACTATATACAATAGCTAAAGCCTCCTTTTCTATTGTGCTATATCTTTTCTCGGCATCATTCAACGCTCTGGAAACGAAAGCTATTGGTCGCAAATTGCCGTCTGAACAAATATGAGAAAGTACACCGGCTACTGCTGAATTGCTAGCATCAGTTGATAAAACTACAGGTAATTTGGGATCAAAATGTATTAAAACACGATCTGAACATATTTCTTGCTTTATATTACTAAAAGCTTTTTCACACTCCCTATTCCAGTCGAATTGTGCATCCTTTTTTAATAGCTTATACAAAGGTTCCATTTTATTTGCAAAATTTTGTATAAACAAAGAATGATAATTAGCCATCCCTATGAATGCTTTCAACTCACTGACATTAGTGGGAGTTGGTGAATCCAACAAGCTCTTAATCCTTTCTTTATTTTTGCTTAACCCATTTTTGTCGATGTCGAATCCTAAATAGGAAATTTTATCTTTAAAAAATTCACATTTATCGATATTTAATTTAAGTCCTGCATCTTGAAGCTTACATAAAACTTTCTTAAGTAATTGTAAATTATCTACAAAGTTTGAACCAGTGACTACAATATCATCCTGATAAGCGAATACTTTTTCGAATTCACTTAATAGACAATCAAGAGTTTTTTGAAATATTGAAGCAGCGGGTTTTACTCCAAAAGGCAATCGAGTCATTTTGAAAACTCCTTTGTGAGTGCTCCACGTGCAAAGCTTTTGTGATTCTTCATCTAAAACAAGCTGGTTGTATGCATTGGATAAATCGAGTTTGGTAAAAATTTGTCCACCTTGCATAGAGGCAAAAATTTGATCAATCCTTGGCAACGGATATTTGAAATCAGATAAGAACCTATTAATTGTGGTTTTATAGTCCCCACACACCCTTAATTGACCATTAGGTTTGATAACTGGGACCAAAGGTGTACCCCAATCAGAATGATCTACGGGAATTAAAATGCCACTTTTCACGAGTTCATTTATTTGAAGCTCTATCTCTTTTTTCCAGGCTAGGGGAACAGCACGTGGTTTGCAAAATATTGGACTTGCTCCCTTATCTAATTTTAGACTTACGGTTCCTAACTTGTATCGGCCCAAACCAGTCTTGAAAACTTCAGAAAATTCGTTTTTAACTTGCGTTATAATTTCATCATATGAATTCACAAAATTAACGCCTCTCATTGAAAAAGATTTATTTTGAACTAACTCGANAAGAAAAAGAACCTGAGCCGCGTATAGCAATAACGCGGCTGAAAAACAACAAAGCTGCTGGAGCTGACAGCCTGCCAGCTGAGCTATTCAAGTACGGCGGCGAGGAGTTNTGGCCATACTATCGACACTGAATACTGAAGGAGAAATATCATTAGAAGAGCTATTAGAATTTTGAGATTTATCTAAATTAATAAAATTCGTGTCTTCCCTTTTGTTTTTACAGATATTTTTCAGATGACCTTGTAGTCCACATGAATGACAGCGACTGTTCTTGAACTTACAGTTCCTAGATTCGTGATTTTTCCACCCGCAATGACTGCATGCTTTCTTCTTCTGATTGCTTTTGTGCCTCTTTGATTTGCCGATATCGCACTTGTTTTGCCTACCACGTGGACGGACGTACATAACCCCAGCATCATTCTTAGCCGACATTTTAGATTCTCTGATTAACGCTTTATTTAAGGCCGCTTTCAATGTAATTGTTTCATCCTCTTCGCATAGTTTTTCGAAGATGGGAGCTGGCAATTCAACTATGAACTTATCCAAAACAATTTGGTCCAATGCAGTGCCAAACTTACACTTTAACGCAAACTTCTTAACTTTAGCAAACCATGTGGATACACTACCTTCTTCTGATTTCTTTAAATCATAAAAATTTTTACGCTCTTGAAATAAAATAACTGGTGGCATAAAATGCTGTGATAAAATATCACATAATTCTGCGTAAGTCTTTTTATATGGCAATATTGGACTGCATATATTGTGCAAAGTGCTATATGCTTCGGCACCAATCAATTTCAATAAGATCGATATTTTCACCTTTTCATCAGTGCATTTAATCTCCGAAAAATGCAATTCCAGCCGCTCGTTCCAAAGTTCCCAATTTTCGTTTGGTGAAAATTCTGACATTTGTGAAGAGTGAACCACTTTTATTTGATCGGTTATTTCAATATGGTCCGGCATTGTGAAATATTATTTCAAAGTATTGCAAAAATAATTTATTTTGTTACTTGTAAAAAGTTTTACCAATGCGACATCCTCGTCGCCAATGAGATGTTTAAAGCTCGGTTGTTTGGTAGCAAAAAAGGAAGGAAACTTTATTGTACAAATCTTATATACTAATTTACAGTCGTATGATGATAAACGCCAGTGCAATGTTAAACGTCAAAGTAAAGGAATACTATAATGACATTCAATCATTCTAAGTAATCTATTACGCTATAAGGATGATACTTAATTTACTAATCTAGTAAGCATAAAAAGATCCATCAAGCTACGTGGCTGTCTCCGGATCAAAAACGAGAAACCAAATCGATCATGCTGTGATAGACGGAAGGCACGCTTCCAGTGTTTTAGACGTACGCACACTGCGAGGCCCAAACATCGACTCGGACCACTATCTTCTTGCAGCCAAGATACGCACCCGCCTCTGTGCAACAAAAAATGTGCGCCCAAATATGCAAGGAAAGCTTAACGTCGAAAAGCTGCAATCACAACAGACAGCCAGCGCTTTCGCTACTCGACTCCCACACCTGCTCTCTGAGAGCACTCTTCAACAGTCCGACATACGCGAGCAGTGGAACCACATTTCCCGCTCATTAAGTACTGCCGCCGAAAAAGTAGNGATTACGAATCCGATGTTCGTTTTTAAAAATTCAAAGTAGCGGATCCAATATGGCGGAAAAAATTTAAAATTTGTTCTTATTCATGTGAAACTCAAAAATGTTGTTGACACCGAAAACGACTAAAGTGATTACGAATTGGATGTTCGAAACCCCCAAGTAACGAGTTTCAAGCAAATTTGATTAATTTCAGAATAGTTTGTCAGATTTTATTTTTTTGTACTTTTTTTTGTGAAAGTACCTAACTTTGAAGTGAAATTGTAAAAAAACTAATGCAGCTAGAAAGCTGCGGTTTATTGCATTGGAAAGAGTGGCCCATTTACTATAAGAGTCGATGAAAAAGTGAAAACCGATTTTTTCTGACCGTAGGTCCCTTTTAACTTTACGTGCCACATATGATGCTTGAATCTTCATATTTTCAGATAACTTCTTGAAATCTGGTTTATATTGCACAGTTGTGGAGGCTAAAAACATGTTATTTTTGACATGTTCGTCAGTCAGTACGTTTCGGTATTTGTTTTTTATAACCATTAGTTGTGAAAAAGCCTGTTCCAGAAGAGTAAACGTCCGGAAATGTTGAAAGTTTTTCTTTGTCAACTGCTCTATCCATACATCGATTTCGAGATTGCGAAACTGTATTGAAAT
Source organism: Rhagoletis zephyria (assembly GCF_001687245.7). Lineage (NCBI taxonomy): Eukaryota > Metazoa > Arthropoda > Insecta > Diptera > Tephritidae > Rhagoletis > Rhagoletis zephyria. The sequence continues at coordinate 145,302 of NW_016157774.1, read as the reverse complement.
CATTTAGTTTTGCAGTCACATCAGTTAAAAATGCTGCCTTTGGATTTCAGGAAAATCTTTATTTCTGTCATCAAAGCTACAAATATTGAGAGCACTTTACCTTGACTCAGCCATCTTACTTCAGAGTGGTAGACTATGTCACCGAATTAACTCTCAAATTCATCGAGCAAGGCTTTGAATTGCCGATGCTTTAACGGTCATCCGCGAATCAAATTCACAATACGAACGATCGTGCTCATAACCTTGTCAAGGTCGAGTGTTTTTGCAATCAGATTTTCCTTCTTTTTCACTACCTTATATATTTATATCTTGCCCACGAGTACGAGTTTCCAAAGTCAGATTGACTAACAGTGCCTCCTTAGCAGAAAAATCAGAAAATACCAATCTGGTGAACACTAATAAGTGCGGAGAGTCTGAAACATCGGTCGACTCATCCATTTTTAAGGAAACCTAGTCACATTTCTTGAAACCGCTTTTTATTTGGCCATGAATATCGTTTGGTAGGTCTTCAGATAACGACACTCTTTATTTCTGAGATTACGCTGTTATTGTTTTGAAGATCCTGAAACAGAGATTCTGTCATGTCTAGCATAGAAAGATAAGAAGTGAATGAGTTCGTGAAAATTCAAAAATAAAAGTCTACTTATGTACCAAAAAAGCTTCCATTGTTAAACTTTTCAATTCAATACAAAATATTCTGTTCATCTTTTTGTTTGCGGGCGCCTAAAACCGGTTGGACACTACTGATCTAACTCATTCCATCTAACTCCTCAATTATTAGAGATAAGCCAAAGACAAGTTGATTTTCCTGAGTATTTTTTTTTTATTTGAAACAGACTTTAATTAAGAGCAAACACTTTTTTTTGCTAATTTTTATATTCGTAATTTATTTTATTCTGGGGTCCCACATACGTATACAAGTACTAGGTGGATGTGTGAAAATTACGTTAGCATTCCTAAATGGTGGTCAAACCCCAGGAAGGTTTTGCTCCCTCGCATCGCAACGTTTTCTACAAAGGGTTAAAATTCCCCCTTTTTGGTAAAAATTAGTATTATTTTTCATTACATTCGGTTCTCCTTAGAAAAATTTGGCGCTTAATATTTTAGTGGACATTTTAACCATCTATAAGCCATTTTTTTAAACAGTGGGTCAAAAAGACCCGTTCTGGTTCGAGTTGATGGGTTAAACTTTTGGAAAAAAGTAGACCAACCTTGTTTTCAATATGTAATCCGCAAAAAATCGTATGAACTCCGTAATTTAACATAACGGTTGATAAGAATATTGCAAAAATTTATTGATAGCGACATAAATTATCCCAATAACTTAACTTTTTAAATTTTTTATTTCTTTAAATTTAAATAGCCAATACGGATCTGTCCTGCAGAAAAAAATTATCAATTGATAAAAAATAACCCAGTTGTAGTTAGCTTTTTTGCGGGATTTCTCTAAAATAATAACTTGTAGTTAGCTACAAAAAGCTAGCTTGAAACTAGTTGACAAGTAATGCAGGAGTAATGAAGGAGATTGCTTTCTTTAAACGCGTTTGGACAAGCGCGTGAGGATAAGTAAAAGGAAGATCGAAATTTCATATTATCATTTTGAAGTTATGTCTGACGGAGTTCGAATATGGGACCACCTACAGCAGAATATGAAAACAAATATGAAATGTAATAAAGTAAATAAAAATAAAAAAATAACAATAAAATTAAAAAAAAATATTTTGTTTTTCCTATTGATATTTTATGTCCAAAAGTAGTTAGTTACAAGTTAGTTACATCTAATGCAGAGGTAAAACACCTTTGACTATTTCGCGGCCAAGAAAATATTCAGATAATAAGTGACTTTTAGCTCCTTCCTAATCAACTTAACGTTAGCTTATAGTTAGATACATTTCCTGCAGGGTGTAGAGAACATATAGAGCCATGTGTTTATGTATATATATACCTCGACCTTCTTCTGTTCGTCCATCGTAATTTAAACTTAAAACTAGTTCAATGAATAAATTAAATAGAATTATAATCTGAATTGGCTTGGTGAATGCCTAGCGCTGACGAGATGACATGATGAGATTAGTAACCTCATGGCTCTTTGGAATCTACCTCATGGGCAGTAGTGCCGGCGTTTCCAGACGCGCCGGCGCCGCCGCCGATTCTTTTAGAAGTTGACCACGCCGCCACAGCAAGGCCTGTCGGCGTAAACCTCTAATACCTTTGACATGCGGAAGCCCTTCTTCTCCGGAAACACAGAGGGTTATAATCCCTAAGCGCGGCCGACGGCAAAAGCAAGTGCAACAGGTGGTGGGCCTAACAAAGTGCATGTCTTCAATGGCTTCGAAGAAGCGGTTATTGTATTAACTGGATTGAGAACCAGTTCTTCAAGCATAGGAGTAGTTCTGGCTTGTGGTTCAACAATTCAACCAGAAGCTGACATAGCCGCGCCCATGGTTACTATGCCCGACAGCTCCGCGTATCTGTGTGAAATCATTCCCATAGCGCGCTCTTACTCCGCTGCTATAATTGCAAATGCAATAGAATCCACCGTTTCCTTTAAAATATGTAAAATCAAACAATTTTACTATAAATAAGCATTTCATGAGTGTTTTTTTAATTCCTTTCGACTTTGTTTTCCTTCATTCAGCTATCTTCGAAAAACAACTGATAGCTGGCAATGCTGCACATGTTTCCGTAAGAGTTGCAGCATGCGGAGCGTAGCTACGAATTACGAATTACGAAAATTCGGGTTCTAGAATAAGGGGGATAATTTTTGACAATCAGTACAGTTCGCATTTATCTCAACGAGCAGCTTATTAGATTTGTTTTCGTTTGTACTACATATGTGCACACGATTGAGAGAATACATCATTCTTGATATGTGCATAAATACATGTACACAAACATATATACATACATACAAATATATATACAACCATTCAAACATATATACATACATGAAAACATTGCTGTCCTTAAGTACATACATGTGCCCATCAGCACATCAACGAAGCCCGTTTTCTTCATCATAAATATATCCATACAAACATATATATATATGTACGAATGGATGCAGTTACGCGAAGCACGCTTGCATCATTTATACATATATTGCTTGGTAGCGGCAGAGCTGAAATGCGCATTGAGTTCGTTTATACATACATATTTATATGTATACATACATACGTGTATTCAAACATACATATATACATATGTAGGTACTCGTACCCGTCATGCGTCGCTTTATTTCTTTTTTCCCCTTCCCAATACTACCTATATCTTCCTTCTCATGTAACATTTTCAGTTTTAAAAATTTCACTCTCCATTTTTGCGATACCGCCGCCTAAGAAGTTTCACTTCAAAAATAGTTGTTGCGACAACAAGTATGCGATATCTCGTCTTTTATATCGTATATCTTCTGCGATAAAAGGTCTATACAAGCGATATACATATGTATCTCTTGCGATGTTTCGTATGCGAGCGCACGTAACAGGTACGTACACCTTTCTTTAAGCCTATTGCAGAAAGTTTGGCATCGTTGTTTTACTCGCCTAATTACGACATCAGTATTCTGCGGGTTTTGATCCTCACACCAAGCTTGCGCGTATTTGATGACACCTACATCCTTCGCTCCCACCACGAGAAAAATCTCAATGACTAAATTTTTGTCGCCAAAAATACACAAAAAAATACGATTTATTTACCAAAGGTTGACTTTAAATCATTTTTTTAATTTTGCAAATTCCTAATAATGGCCCTTGTTAAACAGATGATCGATTTAAGGTTCCCGAAGAGATCCGATTGATACACGCTGACACGCAATTTATATCCTTATATGAAAAAAGTGAAATCCCAATTTTTTCAAATTTAAAGGAGCGCAATTGCCATGCAAGGATGACTTTCATAATTGCAAAATTATGTTTTTACTTAAGTTTACAATAGGGGTATTCTCTAAATCTTGCAAAGCCATTGCACGTAGCACGGATTGCATGGATTGCATAACTTGCAAACACACAACAACAAAATACATGGGAAAGAACATCTCCTATCGCCGCAAAATATGCAACGTCGAAACCCATGTATATATTTTGCAAAATAGCATAGCAAGACAAATGCGACCTTGTGCTAGTTGGTTTGTTGTTGGGATTGCTACATATTTTATTACAACGCTTTTATCAACTTGCAATGTTGTGTTCCAGAAACTTTCAATGTTGTGTGTCCGACACCATAAAGCAAAGCTTTGAAAAGCTCCTATAAAAAAGCATAGTGAATAGGGCGAGGTAGATGACATCTAGATGTCGCCCTATGTACTACGTTTGCTACACCGGAAATAGACG
>NW_016157774.1:125926-130266 GCF_001687245.7 Rhagoletis zephyria | reverse complement strand
CTGTATTGAAATCATTTAGTTTTGCAGTCACATCAGTTAAAAATGCTGCCTTTGGATTTCAGGAAAATCTTTATTTCTGTCATCAAAGCTACAAATATTGAGAGCACTTTACCTTGACTCAGCCATCTTACTTCAGAGTGGTAGACTATGTCACCGAATTAACTCTCAAATTCATCGAGCAAGGCTTTGAATTGCCGATGCTTTAACGGTCATCCGCGAATCAAATTCACAATACGAACGATCGTGCTCATAACCTTGTCAAGGTCGAGTGTTTTTGCAATCAGATTTTCCTTCTTTTTCACTACCTTATATATTTATATCTTGCCCACGAGTACGAGTTTCCAAAGTCAGATTGACTAACAGTGCCTCCTTAGCAGAAAAATCAGAAAATACCAATCTGGTGAACACTAATAAGTGCGGAGAGTCTGAAACATCGGTCGACTCATCCATTTTTAAGGAAACCTAGTCACATTTCTTGAAACCGCTTTTTATTTGGCCATGAATATCGTTTGGTAGGTCTTCAGATAACGACACTCTTTATTTCTGAGATTACGCTGTTATTGTTTTGAAGATCCTGAAACAGAGATTCTGTCATGTCTAGCATAGAAAGATAAGAAGTGAATGAGTTCGTGAAAATTCAAAAATAAAAGTCTACTTATGTACCAAAAAAGCTTCCATTGTTAAACTTTTCAATTCAATACAAAATATTCTGTTCATCTTTTTGTTTGCGGGCGCCTAAAACCGGTTGGACACTACTGATCTAACTCATTCCATCTAACTCCTCAATTATTAGAGATAAGCCAAAGACAAGTTGATTTTCCTGAGTATTTTTTTTTTATTTGAAACAGACTTTAATTAAGAGCAAACACTTTTTTTTGCTAATTTTTATATTCGTAATTTATTTTATTCTGGGGTCCCACATACGTATACAAGTACTAGGTGGATGTGTGAAAATTACGTTAGCATTCCTAAATGGTGGTCAAACCCCAGGAAGGTTTTGCTCCCTCGCATCGCAACGTTTTCTACAAAGGGTTAAAATTCCCCCTTTTTGGTAAAAATTAGTATTATTTTTCATTACATTCGGTTCTCCTTAGAAAAATTTGGCGCTTAATATTTTAGTGGACATTTTAACCATCTATAAGCCATTTTTTTAAACAGTGGGTCAAAAAGACCCGTTCTGGTTCGAGTTGATGGGTTAAACTTTTGGAAAAAAGTAGACCAACCTTGTTTTCAATATGTAATCCGCAAAAAATCGTATGAACTCCGTAATTTAACATAACGGTTGATAAGAATATTGCAAAAATTTATTGATAGCGACATAAATTATCCCAATAACTTAACTTTTTAAATTTTTTATTTCTTTAAATTTAAATAGCCAATACGGATCTGTCCTGCAGAAAAAAATTATCAATTGATAAAAAATAACCCAGTTGTAGTTAGCTTTTTTGCGGGATTTCTCTAAAATAATAACTTGTAGTTAGCTACAAAAAGCTAGCTTGAAACTAGTTGACAAGTAATGCAGGAGTAATGAAGGAGATTGCTTTCTTTAAACGCGTTTGGACAAGCGCGTGAGGATAAGTAAAAGGAAGATCGAAATTTCATATTATCATTTTGAAGTTATGTCTGACGGAGTTCGAATATGGGACCACCTACAGCAGAATATGAAAACAAATATGAAATGTAATAAAGTAAATAAAAATAAAAAAATAACAATAAAATTAAAAAAAAATATTTTGTTTTTCCTATTGATATTTTATGTCCAAAAGTAGTTAGTTACAAGTTAGTTACATCTAATGCAGAGGTAAAACACCTTTGACTATTTCGCGGCCAAGAAAATATTCAGATAATAAGTGACTTTTAGCTCCTTCCTAATCAACTTAACGTTAGCTTATAGTTAGATACATTTCCTGCAGGGTGTAGAGAACATATAGAGCCATGTGTTTATGTATATATATACCTCGACCTTCTTCTGTTCGTCCATCGTAATTTAAACTTAAAACTAGTTCAATGAATAAATTAAATAGAATTATAATCTGAATTGGCTTGGTGAATGCCTAGCGCTGACGAGATGACATGATGAGATTAGTAACCTCATGGCTCTTTGGAATCTACCTCATGGGCAGTAGTGCCGGCGTTTCCAGACGCGCCGGCGCCGCCGCCGATTCTTTTAGAAGTTGACCACGCCGCCACAGCAAGGCCTGTCGGCGTAAACCTCTAATACCTTTGACATGCGGAAGCCCTTCTTCTCCGGAAACACAGAGGGTTATAATCCCTAAGCGCGGCCGACGGCAAAAGCAAGTGCAACAGGTGGTGGGCCTAACAAAGTGCATGTCTTCAATGGCTTCGAAGAAGCGGTTATTGTATTAACTGGATTGAGAACCAGTTCTTCAAGCATAGGAGTAGTTCTGGCTTGTGGTTCAACAATTCAACCAGAAGCTGACATAGACGCGCCCATGGTTACTATGCCCGACAGCTCCGCGTATCTGTGTGAAATCATTCCCATAGCGCGCTCTTACTCCGCTGCTATAATTGCAAATGCAATAGAATCCACCGTTTCCTTTAAAATATGTAAAATCAAACAATTTTACTATAAATAAGCATTTCATGAGTGTTTTTTTAATTCCTTTCGACTTTGTTTTCCTTCATTCAGCTATCTTCGAAAAACAACTGATAGCTGGCAATGCTGCACATGTTTCCGTAAGAGTTGCAGCATGCGGAGCGTAGCTACGAATTACGAATTACGAAAATTCGGGTTCTAGAATAAGGGGGATAATTTTTGACAATCAGTACAGTTCGCATTTATCTCAACGAGCAGCTTATTAGATTTGTTTTCGTTTGTACTACATATGTGCACACGATTGAGAGAATACATCATTCTTGATATGTGCATAAATACATGTACACAAACATATATACATACATACAAATATATATACAACCATTCAAACATATATACATACATGAAAACATTGCTGTCCTTAAGTACATACATGTGCCCATCAGCACATCAACGAAGCCCGTTTTCTTCATCATAAATATATCCATACAAACATATATATATATGTACGAATGGATGCAGTTACGCGAAGCACGCTTGCATCATTTATACATATATTGCTTGGTAGCGGCAGAGCTGAAATGCGCATTGAGTTCGTTTATACATACATATTTATATGTATACATACATACGTGTATTCAAACATACATATATACATATGTAGGTACTCGTACCCGTCATGCGTCGCTTTATTTCTTTTTTCCCCTTCCCAATACTACCTATATCTTCCTTCTCATGTAACATTTTCAGTTTTAAAAATTTCACTCTCCATTTTTGCGATACCGCCGCCTAAGAAGTTTCACTTCAAAAATAGTTGTTGCGACAACAAGTATGCGATATCTCGTCTTTTATATCGTATATCTTCTGCGATAAAAGGTCTATACAAGCGATATACATATGTATCTCTTGCGATGTTTCGTATGCGAGCGCACGTAACAGGTACGTACACCTTTCTTTAAGCCTATTGCAGAAAGTTTGGCATCGTTGTTTTACTCGCCTAATTACGACATCAGTATTCTGCGGGTTTTGATCCTCACACCAAGCTTGCGCGTATTTGATGACACCTACATCCTTCGCTCCCACCACGAGAAAAATCTCAATGACTAAATTTTTGTCGCCAAAAATACACAAAAAAATACGATTTATTTACCAAAGGTTGACTTTAAATCATTTTTTTAATTTTGCAAATTCCTAATAATGGCCCTTGTTAAACAGATGATCGATTTAAGGTTCCCGAAGAGATCCGATTGATACACGCTGACACGCAATTTATATCCTTATATGAAAAAAGTGAAATCCCAATTTTTTCAAATTTAAAGGAGCGCAATTGCCATGCAAGGATGACTTTCATAATTGCAAAATTATGTTTTTACTTAAGTTTACAATAGGGGTATTCTCTAAATCTTGCAAAGCCATTGCACGTAGCACGGATTGCATGGATTGCATAACTTGCAAACACACAACAACAAAATACATGGGAAAGAACATCTCCTATCGCCGCAAAATATGCAACGTCGAAACCCATGTATATATTTTGCAAAATAGCATAGCAAGACAAATGCGACCTTGTGCTAGTTGGTTTGTTGTTGGGATTGCTACATATTTTATTACAACGCTTTTATCAACTTGCAATGTTGTGTTCCAGAAACTTTCAATGTTGTGTGTCCGACACCATAAAGCAAAGCTTTGAAAAGCTCCTATAAAAAAGCATAGTGAATAGGGCGAGGTAGATGACATCTAGATGTCGCCCTATGTACTACGTTTGCTACACCGGAAATAGACG
>NW_016157774.1:112926-125275 GCF_001687245.7 Rhagoletis zephyria | reverse complement strand
TTTTCATTTTCAATTTCATAGATTGTTTATAATGACTTTTGCTAAAATTTCAAAATCAAAAGTTATCAAAACAAATTCTATGGGACTGAGAAGTATTATTTTCTACTTTTTAGTCCATTTATAAAAGCGTTGTATATTAAAAAGTTTTTTTTTTATATTATTTATTTCTCATTCCTCTCATCTCGCTCACTTCATTTTTTTGTGCTGTCTATTGTTATTGTATTTGATACGTAATTTCGGTGCTTGCTAGCCATGCATGATACCACTTTGTAATGGGGAGCTCTCGTTCTCTTCGAAATTTGGAATAGTATTTTTGCATTTCGTCCAATCCGTGCATCGTGCAAGACTTCGAGAATACCTCTAATGTGTAAAACGAAAAGTATACCCAAGACTGTAAGCTCGTTAGCAAATGAGACGAATACGACCACTGTTTGATAAAGGCATGTTTTTACAAGCTCAGCATTCTTCCAGCTTATCTTCAACCAATTGGGGACCGATTTTCTATTATATCAGAACTTCCCCTAAATAGCCCAAGCACTGTGGGCCGTTTCTCTCCTACGCGTTACAGCGCTTCCTGCGCCTTCTTCAGGGAGTATCCATTCATTTGAGTAACAAATAAACAATAAACATAAATAACATACACATGTATTGCAATAGACATTTTAAATAATTATTACATTAAACAATAACAATTACATAAAACTCACATTTGCCCCTCCCGCTGTGCCACTGTTACATACATTTGTATGTGCATATAAAGCCGCTGCAGCAACACTGAATTAAAAAATAGCAACAATAAATGCAGGCAGCTGAATTCGAAACTTTTCCGAAATTCTCAGCTCAGTTCAACCAACGAAAATTATGCAAATATAATGGCGCTGAAAAGTTTTCAGTATTTAACATCATCTGCCGGTGGTTTTAGGTAAGGAGGAGGGTATCCTTTTCTATTCATACATACATAAATACAAACAAAGGTCGCAACCTGCCCTAAGCGAAAACTCAAACAAAAAATTTATGCAGCACGGAGCATATGGCATGTAATTTTGCTGAAAATTTCTAACGAAATAAGAAAAATCAACGAATTGTGGGAAATTTTCGCCATACTTTTTGTGATTGAGTTTTTGGGACGAAGCAGCGCAAATTTAAAGTGAAAAATTATGTAAATTTATCAGAGGAAAAATAAACTTAGGAGTATGGTTCACGTATATGAGATTCAAGCAGCCATGCATATATACGAGTACCTATTATACGTATATAAATATTATACGAGTAACTATTATACGTAATATACATACATTCCATATAATCAATTTTATATAATAGTATAGAGTATAGATACAGATAACTTAATATAACCATCAATTGAAAGATATTTTTGAGAGCTTTAATCCAGAAATATTTTTGTTTAGATATGCCACAGTTTTTAACACCAGTTAGTATCTTATTAACTTCAATGAGAATTTTTTTGTGTAGGTATGTATATCGTCGTTTAAAGTACAAAACCGCGTATCGTCATTCTGCAAAACCGCGTAACTGAAAAGAAGGTACCTAGTTTAATTTCAAAATTTTTGAAAAAAAAATAAGTTTTTGAAGTTTCAAAAATTGTATGAAATTATGAGCCACCTTGCCACATTGATAGCAATCAAACAATACATCAGAGGGTTTAATGTTGTGCGTGGGAAATGTTCGGTTACACAATGATTATTTTCGCAAATTAAACTCTTTCTTGCAGTTAATAAACTATTTGTCGGAGAAAATCAGTTAAGGTATCAAAATGTGCGTAATTACCTCGGCTTTCCATAAGAGTGTGAGATCGATTAAAATATGTATAAATTTAGTATAAACTTTATGTACGCAGGTATGAAAAAACTCGTATGTAACTTCTACAGTTTTGTTGTTTCCATTCTCAAATTTTTACAGCTCACTCCATAAAGTTTGACAACTATTCAGGTCGAAAAAAATAAAAATCAAACATGATGAAGTTAATAAAAAAAACAAAAAATGCGATTTTTTTATGCAAACATTTTTTTATTTTCTAACACTCTCATGGAAAGCATTTTGATACCTTAACTGATTTTCTCCAACAAATAGTTTATTAACTGCAAACAATTAAAAAAAGATACTTCTCCGTGAGTTCAAAATTTCGGGAATTTTTTTCGAGATTTTCGAATATCATGACGAAAAAAAAAAATAAGTGTCTTCTTTTTTTCGATAAAGAATGTAAAAAAATATATTTCACATCAAAAAAAATATTGAGGTGTAAATATTGTATGGAATGACCCATATAATATGTTTTTTAGCAGCGCCACATCTTTATCAGAAAATTCTGAGAATCCAAAAATTAGTACCGTTACAAGTTGCAGGGCATCATTTTAACTCGACCTCCTCCCTCTTCCACAGATAGAGGTACATCGTTTAGAGGTTTAAAAATATTTTGCGTGAGCAATTTTTCATCAAACTGCATTAGATTGTATAACGTACTCTATCCTCGGAAAAGCAAAAAACTTTATTTGCGAACCTTTGCGCAGGTGTACCAAATTCTTGCAATTTGGAAACGCGTAAGAATTTTCTTTTAATATTTTGATCCAAATTCACTAACTTCAAAATTTAATTTTTGTTTCTTTTTCAAGAAACGAAAATTGTGTCGCTAGTGAATCTGGTAGCATGATTTTAGTTAAATGTCATAAACTTGTTAAAAGTCAAGTGGTCGGCTACAAAAACGAATGTCAATAAACGAAACTACCTTCGATGTTTTTATCATGCTTTTCACCTGGTGCATATCTTTATAGTGTTGCCACCTAATATTTAATACAAGATATTTATTTAATTTAAAATAAAATGGATTCAAAAAGCATTTTTTTACTTTGCTTGCAAAATATTCTTTGTATATTCTGAGGTATCTACTATTTATTTTCATTTTGTTTCACTGAATACACTGGATCACAAATTTTAATTTTGTTTTTGTTCGCCAGACGCCACTATTCAACTGTCTTGTAGAATCGCTCGCTGATTCCGAAAATCTAGTTAATTTTTTTTTTATGGATACGTTTTCGAGATATTTTCAATTTACCGTTATTCGGCTTAAGAAAAAAGAGTGGTTCCACGTATTCTTACGAACCAATTGAATAATCGTAATAATTAATTTCTCAGAAACTATCGGGGCTATCGAAAAGTGATGTATATACGATTTATGGAGAATTTAATTAGCTTTTATTTGCCGCATCGCATAAAAAACTTTTCTTTTGGTTCGTAAGATATGTACATATGATTAAGGGCCGGTTTTTAAATAGACTGATAAGAGCTGAATAGCTTTTATTCAACAGATAAGAAAAATTATGCTTTTCAACAAGCAGTTAACTGTTATTCGCCAAATAAAAAGCTTATCCAAAGAATAAATTTATTGGGCGAATCTTTTGCCAGATAAGAGTCAAACAACCTATCTTTTTAGTTTTTAGGTTTCTATTCGTGTGCTCGTAAAATTTACCAAAATTACAATTTACCAACGACGACTTTTTTGATGAGGAAGAAGAAATGTTCAGGAGTGTTAGTTCCAGAAAGGAAAGAGTGTTAAATGCGAGACCTAACCATTTTGACATTTGGTGGCATGCTGATTCCATTCGAATATACAGGCTTTCAAAATTTGCAGTTGAGCATCTGTTCTCATTAATTGGCCACAAAATCAGTCACTTAACTTCCAGGTTAGTTCATTCTGGCGTTCCCGTAAAACATGTTTGGTAGGGCGGGTCGAAAATCTAATTGTACTCAAACCCCTTGGTAATGGTGAAAATATAGAAAATATATTGTATCATGAAGTCAACAACAAGCCTGCAAAATATTAGTATTTTATTTTAATCTTAAGAGCCCGCGCATCGACAGCAAAGTGACCCACAGCACATTGTCAAATAAGATCAATTCTTGTTAAAAATTCTGGGTTCAGCAAAAAGGTTTGGTGCATATTATTAGATAATGAATCCGTTAACGCAAAAGATAAAGTCAAATATCATTTCTGGCAGCCCTTTAGCTTATCGTTAATCTCAAAGTTATCTTCTTTCAATAAATTTTTAGTTGTTCTCTTGATAATTGCACTGGCCTATAGTCAAAAGATGTAGAGATTAGCATTAATATTGCTGGCGTGCATTTAGGTCGCTGGTTCCAAATATTCTAATCTTTTTTTAATATTAGCTATAGTTTGCGAATTTTTGCAAATTTAGGATCACTTTCAGTAGCTCTAATAGAAAAGCCATTATTTTGCATCATCGTGGAAAAATTTTGTTTATGGAAATGAGTATGGAAACACTGAATGGGCACAACTTCTAGAAACACTAATTAGTTTACATATGTTTATGCATACAATATAAAAATTGCAAATATATGAAATTGACAAAAAAATTTGTTCAACATTTTTTTAAATTTAAAATAATTTGTTTATAATTTGAACGATTTTCATCATATTATTATCANGAAATGAGTATGGAAACACTGAATGGGCACAACTTCTAGAAACACTAATTAGTTTACATATGTTTATGCATACAATATAAAAATTGCAAATATATGAAATTGACAAAAAAATTTGTTCAACATTTTTTTAAATTTAAAATAATTTGTTTATAATTTGAACGATTTTCATCATATTATTATCATAAATCAGTAACAGCAAGTCTCCCCTTCAATTTGGTAATTACTACGTACCGATCGAGTAACATTTACCAAAGTTATATCGAAAAACTTAAGAGGATCTCCAGTTTTTTTTGATGTATCTTCAATTGTATAAAAAACTTTTAGATAAAAGAGTCGGTTTACAGAAAAATGTGCCAGGGAGTGACTTTTTTCGTTCAAGCTGAATGCAAAGCACTATCGTCCAATTGGAGAGTCCTCAAAAGGATTTCCCAGGATATGTTAAAGCGTTTTTAACATAATGTAATTAACTAAAATATTTATGTATATCTAAACACTTATTGCACGTCTCCTACTTTCATATAACGGCAAATTTAGAAACCGCGAAAAATATGCTTCTTCGTTGACTATTTAATAAAACCATACCGCACCAATTTTCAAGACTGCATAAATGGACTAAAAATGGGTGTTTCTCACCCTAATTGTATTATGGTAATGTCTGTAAATACTTATATGCTTGAAACTACTATTAACTTATCAGCCGATTCCTAACCTTGGACAATACATGTTTGACTTCATTGAGCACGATCTTGAAAACTGACCAAATCGGCGTGACCAAGTCCATGGTCCTTTTAAGATTATATAAACATCCAAAAACTTTAAAACGTTTGAAATAAATCTCGTCTAACTTTTTCGTATTTTGCATTTGGTTGCTGAAGTAATGAACAATTGAAAATTCATAAGGGAGAATTATAGTTATGGTAAGTTTTATCTTAATATCTTAAAAACTTTAAGACTTATTGAAAAATGATAAATGAACGTGAGGTACTAAATTTAATAACCCTTAATTTAATATATCGTCCTGTTTATAACAATTAACGCATTCCATAGATATTACCAGCCAAAGTTTCATTTTCAAAATTCGTACACTTTCATTCAGCTGCGCGGGCTAAAGATAAGTTTTAAATAAATCTTTCGTGGCCAATAAAAATTGGCTAAGACCTAAGACTTCATAATATTACTGTTACAATACGGTCAAATGCCTTTTATTTTTCCCCTATACAAAATCGACCCAGCCTAATGTTTGGTTATTATCAAAAGCTACATAAATAAGTCTTATTGCAGAAACCAAGACGTTCCAGGAATGCTACATCTTCTAATAACCTTACGTCGTTTATAACTTTAGGTGATTTTGCAGGCTTACATATAGGTGTGCAAACGATGCATCGATATTTTAGAAAAATCGATAATATCAGTCCAAAGTTCGATGTTTGCCATCGATGTTTACAATTTCCTAAAATCGCTAAATTGACGATACATCGATGCCAGTTTCAGCGATGTTTTAACATCGACTTTAGGGTGACTTAGACTTTAATTCAACTTATCCATTATGCTCCTAAAATTTTTTGACTGGCCATGAATTTTATTACTTATACTTGTGGAGAACATTCAGAAATTCCGAGTTTATTCTTGTCTTTCGATATTAAAAATTACTTAATCATTAAAAAAGAACCGGGTTCCCGCTGAAATTTCAACGAAATTGGGCATTGGAACTTTAGGCTCATTTAGGCATGCATTTTTATGCTATTTATAGGAAGGGTAAAGGAAAGGTAAATAAATGCAGGGAAATTTATGTATGTGTATCCATATGTTAATATTTTTCTAATTGAATTACAGAGAGTTGGAATTGAAAAGTATTAATATTTCCTTTTAATGTGACTACAACCTAACAAATTTTGAAATATCGGAAACCATCGATATATCGATGTTTTTCTGGCGTTGTATTTTAGCATCAATGTTCATTTTTCCGATGTATCGAAACATCGATGTTCGATGTCACTCCCCATAATTTACATCTCTACTTACATAATCCCACAGTGTGCCAAATAACCAAAAAAAAGGTACTCAGTTCATTGCCTCACTGAGTCCGCACTTCATTCGTTTAGCGCAAAATGAGGAAATTGTAAAAGTACAGGAAGAATTTTACGATATTGCGCGATTTCCTCGCGTAGTTGCTGCTCTTGATTGTACCCATTAGGATTATTTAGGCAGGTCAGTCAATTTATATTTCTTCGCAAGGAATTTTTTTACCAGTTACTTACTTACCTTACCTGTACTTACCTGAAATGCAAAAAATCCGTAACTAACAAAAACTCCAAAACTCACTTTCCATAATTAAGATTTATCGAAACATAGTTCTATGCAAAAATAATTGTTAGTTACAGCTTTTTACAGTTCAGGTAGCGATATATGTATATATCGATTGCTGAGTGGAAAATCGAACTATCTCGGCAGCCAGTGCGAAAATGCCCCATCTCAAAAAATTTTTCAAGAACGCCCTATTTCAGAATTGAAAAACACCCTATCTCAGAATTTGATTGAAGAACGCCCTATTTCATAATTCGGTTGAAAAACGCCCTATCTCAGATGGTGATTCTCAAAAAATTTGCATTATTTATTTTGAATCGGCAGCTGAGATAGAGCGTTTTCAACCAAATTCTGAAATAGAGCGTTCTTGAAACGTTTTTTGAGATAGGGAGTTTTCGAACTGGCTGCCGAGATAGGTTGATCTTTCACTCAGCAGTCGATATGTGGATTTAAAAAAAAAACACATTAATACAAACCACCCAGAGTCTCTTTTACTTCTAAACCATATCTACTCAGAGAGGAATTTTAGTTTTCAACTGTTGCGTAAATCGGAAAGTGTTTTAATTTTGGGGAATGAAAGAGCTTGGTGCTTTGCCTTGAAGCTTAAACAGACGGCAGCGTTGATCCGGACTAACTCGGCCTTAATCCGGATCAACTGCAGTTAATTCCCGAGTTGATCCGGATCAACGCTGCCGTCTGTTTACGCTTTTAATGCCAATGGTTGTGTAATCCACCCTACATACGAATGTATATCTTCTATATATTATTCTGAAACAAGGCCCTTATTCCCAGCGATCTACAAATCGTAGACAAATTATATATCAAATTAAAGTGCTCGATCTGAAACCTTCCACAAACTTTTCAGATTTGGGATTCATTGAACTATTTTCGAAATACATATTTGCGTCGAAAGATTTTAAAATGTTTACATTGCGCAAAGCATTGCTACGTTCATTTCGATAGGCAGCGTCTCAGCGGGATATAAGAGAATGAAAAATTGTTCCTTTTATTCGCTTTCGTCTCTCTTTTGGTTTCGTATCGATCAAAGCATTGCTACGTTCGTGTGCATGTAGGCAGCGATACAGCGGAAGATCTGTAAAGAATATGTTCTCTTTGTTTCTGTACATACCAGGGTAGCCAATGAAGCCAATGAAATTCCCCGATTTTGCTCGAAATTTCGTAAAACTTCCCATCCATAGATACCTCTTGGTATATCGGCTTTCTGTTTATTTTATTTTTAAATATGTATAATTCATCTACATATACATATGAGGCTTTTCATGTCACCGCGGCCACCTCTGTGCGCGACCTCTAAGGATTTGGATGAAAGTTGAAGAGATTGAAGGTCTAGGTGACATGAATATATGTGCAGCATATTTTGCCGATATGACATAGGGTTGCCTATTTACACTGGACTTAAATTTTAGGAAAACGCCATACATACCTTTCTTTAAAGTGCTGTATCTTGGAAACCTTTTAACGCAACTTAATGAAACAAAATGTATTTCTTCCGTCTTATTATGGCCTTTAATTGTATATTTTTTACATTAATGTGCAACGTATAAAAAACAAAAATCAATTAAGTAAACATTTTTCTTTTGGATTTTTTTTTTGATTATAGCATTTTTAAAAATTTTTATTTTTGCATAAAAACTTTGTCTATAATGTCAACTTTAAGTACCCAAATGGCCGTAATGGGCTACTTATGCGTTTGGACTCTAGATCCTCCAACGCTAGAGCAATATGATAAATAGACATTGAAATTGTATAGTTTTGAAAGAGGAAAGGTGTGTAAAAAGCGAAAACAATATGAATAAATCATATTACTTTACTAAAGGTCTGAAATCATGAAAATCCCTTCATGGAAATGGCAGAATTGAACTTTGTTGCAAGTTCACATGGGAAATCTGCTTACGACGTGATTGGAGGAAATTTTAAGAGACTAGCAGCTAGAGCAAGTCTTTAACCCCTGATGTTACAACTAATACGTACACCCGAAGCCCTCTACCAATGGGTTGCCTGTAAAAAATAACTGCAACTTACTTTTCAGTGGACATTATTTCGACTACGACTATTAATTCTATTTTAAGCTAGTTTAAAAGGTTAAATATCATCAAGTTAGGGAAATTCATATCCTTATTTAACGAATCTTTAAATTAATAAATAATTTTTTTTTTTTAGTTCTTATTGTAATAAAAGCGTGTTATTTGTTTTCTTTTAAACTATAATTTTATTACTCATTAGGTTTATTCTTTTTTACACTTTCCCCTTTTTTTTAATAAAAGGACTAACCTTGAAGCTATCATTGGAGATCTAATACTCTTTTGCAATGAAACCGAAACATCAACATGAACAACACTCAATGCAAAAGAATATTAGACCTCCAATGATAGCTTCAAGGTTAGTCCTTTTATTAAAACAACGAAAGAAAAGGTGTGAAAAAGAAACCTAATGAGTAATAAAATTTTAGTTGAAAAAAGCAACGCCACGCTTTTATTACAAGAAGAACTAAAGAGAAAAAAGATTCGTTAAATAGGGATATGAAGTTCCCTAACTAGATGTTATTTAACCTTTTAAACTAGCATAAAATAGAATTAATAGTCATGGTCGAAATAAAGTCCACTGAAAAGTTAGTTGCAGTTATTTTTTACAGGCATCCCATTGGTAGAGGGCTTCGGGTGTACGTATTTGTTGTAACATCAGGAGTTAAAGACTTGCTCTAGCTGCTAGTCTCTTAAAATTTCCTCCAATCACGTCGTAAGCAGATTTCCCATGTGAACTTGCAACAAAGTTCAATTCTGCCGTTTCCTTTTTTTGCCTGTAAAAAATAACTGCAACTAACTTTGCAGTGGACTTTATTTCGACTATGACTATTAATTCTATTTTATGCAAGTTTAAAAGATTAAATAACATCTAGTTAGGGAACTTCATATCCTTATTTAACGAATCTTTTTTCTTTTTAGTCCTTCTTGCAATAAAAGCGTGTTGTTGGTTTTTTTAACTATAATTTTATTACTCATTAGGTTTATTTTTTTACACACCTTTCCTTTCCTTGTTTTAATAAAAGGACTAACCTTGAAGCTCTCATTGGAGGTTCAATATTCTTTTGCATTGAGTGTTGTTCATGTTGATGTTGTTGATTTTTCGGTTTCATTGCAAAAGAATATTAGATCTCCAATGATAGCTTCAAGGTTAATCCTTTTATTAAAACAAGAAAAAGGGAAAGTGTAAAAAAATAAACCTAATGAGTAATAAAATTATAGTTTAAAAGAAAACAAATGACACGCTTTTATTACAATAAGAACTAAAAAGAAAAAAATTATTTACTAATTTAAAGATTCGTCCGCTAGTCTCTTAAAATTTCCTCCAATCACGTAGTAAGCAGATTTCCCATTTGAACTTGCAACAAAGTTCAATTCTGCCGTTTCCTTTTTTTGCCTGTAAAAATTAACTGCAACTAACTTTGCAGTGGACTTTATTTCGACTATGACTATTAAATCTATTTTATGCTAGTTTAAAAGGTTAAATAACATCTACTTAGGGAACTTCATATCCTTATTTAACGAATCTTTTTTCTTTTTAGTCCTTGCAATAAAAGCGTGTTGTTGGTTTTTTTAACTATAATTTTATTACTCATTGGGTTTATTTTTTTACACACCTTTCCTTTCCTTGTTTTAATAAAAGGACTAACCTTGAAGCTATCATTGGAGGTCTAATATTCTTTTGCACTGAGTGTTGTTCATGTTGATGTTGTTGATGTTTCGGTTTCATTGCAAAAGAATATTAGATCTCCAATGACAGCTTCAAGGTTAGTCCTTTTATTAAAACAAGAAAAAGGCAAAGTGTAAAAAAAAAATAAACCTAATGAGTAATAAAATTATAGTTTACAAGAAAACAAATAACACGCTTTTATTACAATAAGAACTAAAAAGAAAAAATTTATTTATTAATTTAAAGATTCGTTTAATAAGGATATGAAGTTCCCTAACTTGATGTTATTTAACCTTTTAAACTAGCTTAGAATAGAATTAATAGTTATAGTCGAAATAAAGTCGACTGAAAAGTTAGTTGCAGTTATTTTTTACAGGCATCCCATTGGTAGAGGGCTTCGGGTGTACGTGTTTGTTGTAACATCAGGAGTTAAAGACTTGCTCTGGCTGCTAGTCTTTTAAAATTTCCTCCAATCACGTCGTAAGCTGATTAGAGATAGCAGATAGAGTCCAAACGCATAAGTAGCCCATTACGAACATTTGGGTACTTAAAGTTGACAATATAGACAATGTTTTTATGCAAAAATATAAATTTAAAAAATGCTATAATCACAAAAAAACCAAAAGAAAAATGTTTACTTTATTTTTGTTTTTTATACGTTATAATTAAAGGCCATAATAAGACGGAAGAAATACATTTTCTTTCATTAAGTTGCGTTAAAAGGTTTCCAAGATACACCACTTTAAAGAAAGGTATGTATGGCGTTTTCTTAAAATTAAAGTCCAGTGTAAATAGGTAACCCTATGTGATATCGGCAAAATATCCCTTCTTCTTCTCTATTGGCGCTGTAACCGCCTAGGCGATTTTGGCCGAGTCCAGAACAGCACGCCAGTCAGTTCTATTCTGTGCTAAATGACGCCAATTGGAAATGCCAAGTTAAGCCAAGTCCTTCTCCACCTGGTCTTTCCAACGCAGAGGAGGTCTTCCTCTTCCTCTGTTACCAGCATAGCAGCCCGCGTTGATTATTTTCAGAGCAGGAGCGTTTGTGTCCATTCGAACGACATGGTAAAGCCAGCGGAGCCGCTGAATTTTAATTCGCTGCTCTATGTATATATCGTTGTAAAGCTCATACAGCTCATCGTTAAATCGTCTGCGATATTCGCCATCACCAACGCGTAAAGGTCCGTAGATCTTTCGCAGAAGCTCCAAGAGCCGCCCCATCAGATGCTTTCATTGTCCATGCCTCCGCGCCATACACCAGCACAGGCATGATGAGTGACTTATAGAGTGTGATCTTTGTACGACGAGAGAGGACTTTACTTCTCAATTGCCTACTCAGCCCAAAGTAGCACTTGTTGGCAAGAGTGATTCTCCGTTGGATTTCAAGGCTGACATTATTATTGGTGTTAATGCTGGTTCCCAAATAAACGAAGTCGTCTACTTTTTCAAACTTGTAACTGTCAACAGTGACGTGGGTGCCAAGACGCGTATGCTCTGACTGTTTGTGTGATGACAGAAGAGACTTCGTTTTGTCCTCGTTCACCACCAGACCCATGCGCTTTGCTTCTCTATCCAATCCCGAGAAGGTAGAACAGACGTAGCCCTTGTTTTTACCGATAATATCGATGTCGTCGCATACGCCAGCAATTGGACGCTCTTGTAAAGTGTTGTGCCTGAGCGGTTCAGTTCTGCGGCTCTTATTATCTTCTCCAACATCAGATTAAAGAAATCGCACGAAAGGGAGTGCCCGCGTTTGGTATCAAACGGCTCGGAGAGGTCCTTCCCTATTCTGATGGAGCTGGTGGTATTGCTCAACGTCATTTTACACAGCCGTATTAGTTTCGCGGGGATACCAAATTCAGACATCGCGGCA